>NC_034414.1:31024589-31189687 GCF_002078875.1 Numida meleagris | reverse complement strand
TTTTTTTTTTTTTTGCCTCAAGGAAGAAAGTAGGTCTTTTCTGACTCATGTTTTCCAACCAACTACAGTTACTTTAAGACAGAATCTGTGAGAAGATATAGTCACAGAAAACAAAAAACAAACAAACAAAAAAAACCAACCAAACCCCAAACCAAAAAATACCAAACAACCTCAAACATGGAAAACCAAACCAAACCCCTGGTGATATACCTCTCTGAACTTATACATCCTGGACAGAAGCTGTTAAGACAGTGAAAAAGGACAGGCCATTTTCTAGGTGCACAAGAACTCCCCTTCATTAGTCAAGATTAAAATCTCTTAAGTATATATGTCATAAGAGAGTCAAATGAACTCTGATATGCAAAGATAGAAACATGCTAGCTCTTTAAACAAGGAAGGGTTAAGATGTATTCCTAGAAAGGTTCAGATAGGTTATCTTTCTCCAAAGTGCCAAACACCACATTTTATGGCATTGCTGAGGTAAGGAGAACAAGCCACTATGGTCATTATTTTCCTGGCCTTTTTAAAGCATGAAAACATACCACCATTTGTAACAGATCAAAATCTCTTAGAAATGATGCACTGCAGCTATACCTGGATATCAGAATCACAGAATCATAGAATCACCAAGGTTGGATCACCTACTCCAACTGTCCACCTACCACCAATATTTCCTCGCTAAACCATGGCCATTATTACAACATCTAAAGCTGAAATCAGAAGACCCTATAGTTAAAAGTATATATGTATATCTCCATGCTCAAGTACAATCAACATAAAAAATACACTTATCAACTGTATTTAATCAGGCGTGGTGCAGGGTGGAAAAGAAAGATCAAAGAAGGCCTTCTAGATGGGTAAATAGACTAGAGAGGATCATTAAAAACAGTACAGATGTTTTGTCTTTATACAAAATTCTGGACATGCTTAAAATCTTAGACACTATAGTAATACAAAGAACAGTAGGATGAACAGCAGTGTGAATTTAGCCTCCCTTGGTTTTGCTTTCAGTAGAACTATTACCAGTGAAAACTTCCAAATAGACTACATTTTTAAGAAATCCTTTACTCAGGACATCCACTCTGTGTAAACTCTAGGGAAAAGGAGACCTTTTAAAAAACATTCTTTTATACAACTATTCAGTATTCACAGAAGGGAATCAAGTAAAGACATTTGCCATGTTTATTCCTTGTTCATAGGAATATGAAAACAATGACTGGACTACAAGCAGAAAGAAAACTTCACAGGGGGTGCACTTGCTGGTATATGGCAGTTCTGGGAGCTTAAGAACAATCTAATGAAGGACTCTCCTAAGGAGTGTTATTTTAGAGTGGGGATGGGTTGACCCTGGACAGCAGCTAAGCACCACACAGCCACTCACTGTTCTCCCACAGTGGCATGAGGAAGCTAATAGGAAAGAGCAAAAGCAAGGAAAAAAATCACAAGCAATGCAAAAGCAAACAGTCACAACTTCCTACAAGCAGACTGATGGCCACCCAGTTTTGATGCAATGACTACTTCCTACAAATTCCCCTCACTTCCATTTTGAGTGCTGAGCATGACATTATGCACATGGAATATCTTGCTGGTCAGTAGTCCAGGTTCTGTCCACTTCTAACTTCCTGCCCACCCCGGCCTACTTGCTGGGGGTGACAGAAGTGGGAAAAAAAAACAAACAAAGCCTTGATACTGTGCAAGTACTGCACAGCAACAGCCAAAACACTGGTCTGCTATCAACACTGTTTTAGCCACAAATACTAAACACAGCACCATATGGCTGTCTGTGAATAACCTTAACTCCATCCCAGCCAGATCCAGTAAAAGAGCACATAATCATATAGAAAAATTACTACAGATGAATCCTAAGATTTAGCTGAACTGGATCAGTTGGATAGTTTTATTGGTTTTGTGAATAAAAATCAGATTTATAATTTTTCTTTTAATATAGTTTTGGTGTCCAGTCACTTGATTTATCATGTTGAACAATCTGAAGTTTTCAATGCAGTACAAGATTTTACTGATCAGATGATGGTAGCAGAAACACATGCATAAGGGTAACAAC
Organism: Numida meleagris; assembly: GCF_002078875.1. Lineage (NCBI taxonomy): Eukaryota > Metazoa > Chordata > Aves > Galliformes > Numididae > Numida > Numida meleagris. The sequence continues at coordinate 31,187,625 of NC_034414.1, read as the reverse complement.
TCATGCAAACTGTTCATAAATATAATTAACATGCACATAATCTTTTTATTATTAGTGTTATTTTACTGGCTAGAAAAAGAAAGGGCCCTGCATAAAAATGCAATAATTGCAGTTAATTGGAATTGAATTATAAGGAATGATTTCTGTGTTATAACACATGAAAATACATTTCACTACATAACACTGCCAGAATCTAGTTTCTTGAAATGTAAATTTTAAAGGAATGGAAATCAAATTAGTAGAATTTTTAAAACAAATTAACAGATGCCAAGTGCAAATAAAAAAGTATTCATGAAAATACACACAAATGCAAGGGAATTTAACATCAGAAATTTGAGGGAAAGCCATAATATCTATTGCATTTAGAAAGTGTGGCTAGACTGATAAGAGTAAGTATGGTACTGAGTATAAAATTGGGTTTTTTGAATTGTTAAAGACATGGAAATTTCTAATTTAGTACCACATGCTATTGGTTTTACATTTTATAAAGACTGAATCCAGCTTTAGAACTTCATTTTACTTTTATATCATATAATTAAGATAGCAACAGAGGATACAAAAACTCTCAGAAATGAGGTACTCAAGAAATGGATTTTGTAATTTCAGACATGTATGTTTTCATTCTAATGATTGAAAGTTGCTTCCAATAGCCTTAAAGGATTTTAGCAAACTAGGCAATGTCAGAAATCCTAGAGCAAGACCTGTTCTGTTGTAGTAAAAGACATGCTCATGAAAAATCTGTATGTCTGGAGCTATACATAAAGATTGAAATTTATATTTCTACATTATCATATTGAGTAACTTTTGAGTTATTTCCATAAAAAAAGAAATCTTTTTACTTAAGCATTCCCTTCATATTAAGCATAGCATGCAGGAGAGAATATATTTTCCACTTCATTTCCAATTTGAAGAATTAATAGTTAATCTGATGACAAGTGGTTCCCTTGCAGTCCACCATTCTCATGCAGGTGCTTTTTTGGCTTAAAACAATAAAAAACTTGAGTGTTCCATGTGCAGAATCCGAACAGGTAATTTTTTTTAGTATGTATGATTTGACTGGCTTTCTTTAGGTAGTCATTCACTTCTAATTTCCTGGCTTTTTGAACTCACAAAGTTCAAAAGACAGCCTGAAAATGCATGTAAATATTCCAAGGTATGTCTAATAGTTTTTTATTCCAGCAAATTAGAATGCAAAAAATCCCCCAAAACAAAAAGTCTCACCCCCATCTATCCCCAACAACAGACCTTTCTTCTAAAGTATCAGTTAAGCAAGGAGGTCTGTGAGCAATGCAACCAATGAAACCTGGTCTATTATCGATCTGTATTTTAGAGATAGTTCCCAAATGTATTAATTAATGTTTAATTAAGTGTTGAGTTCATGATACAGCTTCTCTCTCTGGAAGACTAACAGGGTCACTCTTCTCTATTTAGCCACAGATTTTTATTGAGATTTTAGAAGTTTAATATCTTAGGACCTCTAACTCTGTCACATTGGGACAAAATAGACGAGTCCATTAAAAATTATTGGCAGGAGAACAAACAACCGGCAGTGTGATCGCATATGCTTTGTTTTCCCTAACTCTTCTCTAAATTAGAAAACATCAATTTTTTAACATACAATTTAGCATTGCAATTTTTTTGGACAGTTTAAATACTGGTACAGACATCTTAAATCCTTTCAAAACAATCCTCAGAACACTTGCTGCCATGAGGTCTTAATCATGCTTCCCTGAACCAGTCCTTACAAGTTTATTTTCTTTTGCAGTGGTACAAAAATTGTTTTTAGCTAAGAAACCCACATCCAATGATGAAAATGTATCAACTGTTTCTATCATACAAAGAATCTCTGTGCAGCCCTCAAAAGTTGCTTAACAAACAAGGTTCCATATAAGCAATCAGAAATATTACTTACCAGCCTGTACCTTGGGTACTGGGTAAGGACTAATTAACAGAGTACACAGAAATTGTTAAACATTACAAAATATTCAGTCAGTATTTTTAATGTTACCAAAGCATAACAAACTGTAGACATCTGTGCACACATTGAGGCAAACAACACCAGCAGAACACACTCATGCAACACATACAAGGAAGTGTTTATTATCATAGGTAATAAAAAATCTAGGAAATTATGTTTTCTTTTAAAAGTGATAATGCTGTCTATAAATTTGCCAGAAAAAGTGTTGAAGGTCTTTTTACCAGAACATTATAACTAACTATGCAGAAAAAACATTTTATGTGTATTTTCTTAAAGTCTTATATTTCTTAAAATATATTTTTCTTATCCCAATGCTTTTACTGTATTCTGTGAGAGTTTAAGCTATTTATCAGTTAAAGCTATTTTTTTTCAGTTAGCTTGTACAGAAGAAGGTCATTGTTCCATTAAAATTAGGACTAATATTAGGCTTACTTCCCTATATTCTGCAGTTATTAGTTACAAAGCAAGAATTAACATTACATCTTTCAGTTAATTCCAATTAAATTGTTTGAAGCTGCATTCTATTAAGATGGAATTAAACCGTTCATTTCTTCTTCTCGCATACTTGTGGGAAACAGTTTTTAAAGCTTACTAGAAATTAAACAATATAGAAATGCATTCTAATTCTAATTTCTATTTTAATAAATTCTTATAATTTTGTAGTTCAATTTCAAATATGATTTTGCAGGTTAACCTTTGAGATGACTAAACAGTTTGCAGAACTGGAAAATTAGTTCTAATCCTTTCAAAGCAAGCTATCTGTTCTGTTCAGGAAAACCGTTCAGATTTTCTATAGCTACAATATCCTATTGTAGCAGAAGTGAAAACTTTCAGGATCAGCACATTTTTATATCAAGGATAACACTTAAATACATGTAAAATAACTGTTTAAGCCAATAGGAAGCAGGTCTTCTCTAAAACGTGAGAGATAAAAATATATGTAAATTGGGTGGTGAACCAATGGGTAATTGGTTAGGTAAACAATGAGTTACTATAAAAAGGGAATTAAACTAATTTCAGAGAAACGTGGGAAAATTGTGACTGAAATCTTTTAGGAGAGAAAAGCCATAGCATTGCCTCCTCCTGTGGAATGGTAACAATGATTTATGAGGCTAAATAATTTCTGCTGATTAAGCTCACTAAAGATTGGTTTCACATGATCAGCTAAAGTACAGCAGTGTGTGATGTGTAGTGGCCCCACACGTTTGAACACACTAGGACACACTCTTCTAGGTGATCCAAAGGATGGGGGCGGGGGGCTAAAAGCTGCTGCTTTGTTTTCCGTACGTTTTTGCCTCATTAGGATACACTCCTTCTGCAAAGTAAGCCACTTCTGGTGGTCGGGAGCAAAATTTCATTGTAAATGCACAGCAGGATAGTGGCAAAGCTGAGATTAATTCTCTATAGATTTATATAGACCTTTCTCACTGTTGATTGCTTGTACTGTTTCAAAGGTGCGTATGTTGCCTTATTTTTATTGCTGGTTACCGACTTTATTCCAGCATATGGTGGTTGGCGCCATGACACAAAGTGAACATTTTATACTTGAATTAAAGTGGATATTTGACAGTTTCTGTCAGAAAGTTCAGAGAAAAGAATTTGTGAGACAAGATTTATGGCATATTTTATATGAGACACATCTGTTTCTTTGCTACGTTTTTGTTTAAATAAAAAAGCAATGAAGGCTTTTTAAGAAACAAAGACTGTCAATAAAAAAGCATGAACAGAAAAAACGTACATTATTGAGAACGAATTTAATTATTCTGACCTTCTAAAAACGTACTGCTCAGAAGTATGACAGTCACCTTCCCCTTTTTATTCAGCTACAAAGACAGGACGGAGGGGAGGGGAAATTTCAGACATAAATTCATTATCAACTGCAGGGCTACCTATATTTAGGGGTAAATCAAATAGAAATGAAAATCAAAGAAATTCGCAGTATTGACATCAAATATTCATACTGAAAAACAAGTGAAATATTAAGGAAGATTTTGCCAACACTTTTTTTTTTTTTTTTTTTTTTTTTTTTTTTTTGCATCTATAACTGCATTTTAGTGAAGTGGAATGTGCCAAAAGAACACTCCTTGTTTTGAAAATTTCTTATAAAATTTTAGATTAGCTATAGTGGGTAGACCGCAAACCTCACCACACTGATCTATTAAGATCACTAAAACTGATGTAACTTGGCATCTGAAGTTCACTGTTTTAGTCTTCATCACAGCTGAATCAAAACTGAATTTGGAGAATATCTAGCAGGATCCAGTTAAGGAAAAAAATAAAAAATAGCATATGTTACATAAGAGAGAAATTATTTCAATAAAACTCAGAATTTTTAACTAACAACTTTCCTGCTTATAAAGGTTTGTATAATATGAAATCCTAAGCTTCGCTGTGGGAAATTTGAAAAATAAATCAGTACTATTTAATCAAACATCTTAAGCACAAAATAAATTCAGTTTAAATCACCTATATTTTTGTGCAAAATGGTATGTATCTTATTTAATTTCTACTTAAAGAACACAACAATAGGAAAACTAACTCAGTTTGACTACTTATTACACAAATACACAAATGGATGGTTAAAAATATCATAATCACAATATAGGTTCAATAATTTCCCAAACAAAAATGGAATAATTTATTTACACAATCACAAAGCTATATCAAATGATTTCATACTACTAGTGTACTTAATTCTTACTTTAAAGTTCCTCTACAGCTTGTATTTATGTGGGAAAAACCAGCTAGCTATTAGTTTGAAAAGCCTGCACTTTGAACCAAAATGTAAAGGAGAGGCAATTTTGGACCTGTAATATTTCAACTCCTTGCCTCAATAAAATACAGTAGTAAATAGTGTATTTAAAAATATAAGTTTTAAAAAGTCTTCTGTCAGATTCTTTCAGTTGATGTTTTTACAAGAAACAGCAAACTGCTTCCAAGTACAAGGCAGACGCTTTACTGAGTGTGCCTTCCTTATGATAAACACATAGAATATGTATTAAAAAAGAATTGCTAGATTTCTAAATAAAAGACTACTGTTATGGAAAAGGACAAAGGAAAAATAAAGCATGCACAACACAAATTAGTTGGGCCATTTTATTAATATCTGGAAAGCACTCAGATACTTGTATGATGAAAGGAGAGCAGCAGGCAAGAGAAAAAATCTTGTCATGACTTAATTTAACACGGGGACATAACAAGACTTATTTTTAAATCTAACTGATCTGTTTTGGTTTTTTATTTTCTGTTGACCTCTATGCTGGCAATATCATTTTTCTTTTCTTTTACAGTGTACGTAAACATTGCTACATTGTTCATTTTTATCCTCATGGAAAAGGAAAGAGAATATGAACGTTACATAAGAGGGAACATGAGGGCAACAGCTCAGTCCATGACTGCAGACTTTCTTCTAGCTCTACCACCAGGTCTTTGCTATTGTTTATGAGGAACCTTCTATCTCTTGGAAACTGCTTTAACACAGTAATAATAGTAGGCCGATGTAAAAGGCAGATAGAAGAATAGAAATATCTGATAATAAAATGATATCTGATAAAAAAAATGGGAAGAATTCCAACTTCCTACAAGTAGAAGAGTTAAACAAGTAATAGTTGCAGCTGAAGTCTTATTTGCCCTACATTTTGATTAAGTCTTAACTAGTAATAGACTGAAAAGCAATTTCTGGAAATGCTAATTGACGCAATCCATACCAATATCATTTGTATCTAAATTCATTCTGATGTTATAATCCTGTCATAATGAACTTAATTTCTCTTAATCTCTTTTTCTCTTAGGACAAGAAAGTCTTGAACAGACTTACAAAGTCATGTGCAGAGTAAAAGTAATCACATCATTTGGGATTTGATGTATCTGCATTCATAATGACAGAATTTTATTTACATCAAATGTTTAATGGGACAACCTATTTTAGAAACATTATGAAATGTTTGGAAACCTTTTTTTAAATTTAAAAAGTTTTTTTAAATCTTAAGGCAATTTACTTTATTCACATCAAAATCAAAATAATAGCATATTACCTCAAAATGAAAAATATCTATCATTTGAAATGTGGGGATGTCAAAGTACCCTTACCCTTAAGATTTCAAACAGAAATGCAGAGTCAGCTCTCCTAATTAAGGTTGGGGATTCTTTGTCTTAGGAACTGCCCAATCTGACATAAAGAAAAAATCTGTAGTGTAAAGTAGTATGTATTCTTACACATAAATATACCATATCTAATTCCCATTCAGCTCAAAAACTAATGCTGTGTTAGGCCCTTAGTTTAAACCTCCATGTAAGGAAACACATTATGGACAAGTACCGATCAACTATACTGACAAAACTACAAATAACCAAAACAAATACATTTGCTAGAACAGTTTTTCCTTTTTGTCTAATATTCTCTAACCCTCACAGTTTTCAGCTTGGCCACAGAAACTGCCATGTTGTTTGAAGTCAGCTATCTGCGCCTGTCCCAGGATGCCCTCTGATACCACCTTCTATTCCAGAGATGGCAACGCTTTGTGGAGGAAGTTTTCAGATGGTAAGGCACTCTCAAGATGAATGGATTTATAGACATATTTGCTTTGTGCAAATAGTTATATCCCAAAATACAAAGTACAGTGGCTGCAAAGTCCTTTAATGTATTCTCAGGCATTTATTGCTGTCTTGGAACAAGGATTAGATTGCTGAAAAATCCTGATGCTAAAAAAAGGTTCGGATTGATTTATGTACCACGATAACAGTACTGTTTCAATCAGTTCATCTTTTATGAGTAAAAAACTTTATTGATCCCTCCACCTCTGCTTAGGTGCTCACTAAGCAATCCTGTGAGTGCTCTTCTCAGGACAAAGCCAATGAAAATGTAATGACACTCTTCTAAATATCTTGCCCTGGCACCTAGCATCTAGGCACAAAGAGATCATGGTAGAAGTTGCAGAAGAGGCAGAATTCTACATAAATGCATATCAGATTAAGCATGTTATTGTCATAATCAATTTGTGTTTTGGTAGCAGCAAAGGATATTTCCAAGCTTAATCCAAAGAGTACGATGTGAAATTACAGAGGATATAGGGCAAACATAAGTTGAGGGTGACCACTGTGGTGGTAGGTATTAATGTTGTTTGATAGTACGCTTTTTCATTTTCCTTATTTAAATAAATGCATTAATTTCTTCTCTCTTATCCTTTCAATTTCTTGACTCTGCTCTTTTCCCCATGTAACTTTTTCTATCTATGATATCTACGAGCAAGCTGTTTACATAGGACATATAAGCTAAAATAATTAATATGCATCTGTATTTCCGACCAAGAAAAGCTTTCACAGGGATTTAAATTTTATTGGTTCACTGACTTTCAATACCAGCACAAATATGATAAAGCCAAGAACGTAAATAGCAGAGCAAATCCAGATGAACAACATCCATGCTAACTGAGTAGCACTGCAGTTAAGACACAAGAAGATATGAAATCATACAGGAAATTCATTAGAATACAGTAAAGAAGAAAGCAGTTGGACTAGAAGAAAAGCATACGGAAAGCCAACACAAATAACCTGAGATTTGGTTTACCTACATGACTATGATATGAGCATTCAAAGAAATCCACGCTAATTGAATAGAAAATAAGGGTGTCGATGAAAACTTAATATGTTAGAATCCAGACAAGTTGATAATGATTAAACCAAAGGTATCAGTAATCTAGGTACACATTTTATGGCAAGCATGTGCATCAGAGTTTTTGGTATTAGATCAAAGGTATTAACACTAACATTCATTACGCCACTCAATCATGATTAATAAATCCTCCTTTATGTTGAAATGCCAGTCACTGTGGCAGCCACAACAGTCCAGTGCAACAAAGCCAATCAAACTGAAAATAATCTGGAAGGAACCATTTTCTCTGAGAGATTCTTTCCTTGACATCTAGGAGAGGATGACATCACATTTCTAATTATAAGCACTTCTAAATTACATGTCAGACATTTCAATGTAGTTTAGTCCTCAAATTTTATAGTAAGTCATAATTATACTGGAACTGATTATAGCAATCTATGTATAATTGTCTCAAAAATACTCAACTGAAAGTTTCCTGAAAAATCATATTTTTAATTAATATCAATTTTCAGGACTTTAATGATGGTAATTCTTTTAGTAGTGTAGGAGGAATTGTTCATTTCAGAGCAAAATCTTCTTTGAATCGGCTCACTGTCAATACTGCATTCTTTAGAGGCATATGGATGCAATCACATTCTAGGACACCTTATTTGGTATCTTATGGACTGAGGCTATTGTCCAACTCTAAAATCTCAGAGTACCACAGCAGTAAGGATCTGTGCTTTGCAGACTCATGCCAATTTATGTAAATCACTCTTTCATGTATTTAAATAAAACAATGTTTGAGTGATGAAAACAGTTATGACTGTCACAAACAGTTTGAAAGATTAAAATAATTCTGCTGTTGGCATATAAAACAACGTTCCACATCTTAACACAAACTTTGCATGGTCTGTAATGTCATTGCTGGGAAGGATAAAAAGTTATAAGCAAACATTATCACTGCAAGGAAGTATGACATATTTTTCATGTTTGACACTGGACGTAAATATCCTCCCACACTGTTTAATGTGAGAACTGCATATGTGTGGCAGAGATAATAAAACATCTCAGTGAAAACAAATTAAGGGGAAAAAGAGTTATGATGAGTCGAATAGAAAATACAGCCTTGAAGTTAAAAGTCTTTGTATTTGTACAGTTTATTCACAAAAGGAAGACCTAGTATTTGATATGCAGACTTAACTGTCACAGGTTCTGCAAGACAGCCCGATGCCTTGTAGAACTGGTCATCTTTACAAAGATATGCTTTTTAGTTGACAAATGTAGCTTCATAAGTGCAGGTAACAGAAAATCAGGGCTTGTAAGTGCTATTGCTCATCTGCTGTTGTTTACACACCCAGGCTGGACGTGGCTCTGGGCAGCCTCGTCTAGTGGTTGGCAACCCTGCACTCAGCAGGGGGGTTGAGACTAGATGATCTTTGAGGTCCTTTTCAACCCAGGCCATCCTATGATTCTATGTTAAAAGGCAATTGTTACTGAAAACCAGTGCTCCTTAAAAATGATTCTTGATATTCTTTCTTGACTTAGTACTAAAAGGTTCAAGAGCTTTACAAAGAAAATGGAAAGCTAGTGCCATAACTCCATACGTAGATTAAGGTAGAGGAATATAACAGTGCAAAACAAGTAGAAACAAGACAGTTTCGTTTCCTGTTTTAGAATTTTTTTTTAAGATTTCAAAATAACCTTGTATCTGTAGATATACTTCTTGAGAAGGAAGGCTATACTTTTGTTGTAGAGAAGCAACAATCTAAAATATTTTTCAGAGGATTCTGATATTTTGGGAAGTAATTACAGGAAAGCTCTTGTAAACTGCTAAGAATAAGGACTTGAAACACAATTTCTCCGTTTTAAAACCAATATAATGTCAGATTATAAAAGGCAATAAGTAGCAATGTAAATTTCTTCCTAATTTTTGACTGTATTAAAATTTATAAAGGTATGTCCTGCTAACAGCAAATGAGAAATATGAAGTATCATGAATTGTGAGAATTGTACTGATTATGGTGCCTTGGAGTATTCTTGACTTCTGATTCACTGCTGAAATACATCAGCATCCTATTACATACACAGCTTTGACTGAAAAACTGCTTTGAGTAGAACGACTGTTTTTTGCTTCAACAGAAGGAATTATACTATCGGCTTACAACTCAAACTATGAACAGGGACTATGACCTAAAAAAGCCAGGATGCCTGAGTTGATACAACGGATACTACTAGATAAAGAGAATAAATTACTGTGTATGGAAATATATAGCACCAGGACCACATTTAAGAAAATGTTTTTAAATCCAGGAACAAGCAGAAAATAATCAGCAAGAAACTGACAGATAGCTAGCTGAAAAGCTTTAAAGAAAAGGCATGAGGCAACTTCCTTATCTGAAAGCTATTATGAGATGATACATTAGGTATTCTGAAGAAACAAATTAAAATAAGTAAAACTGAGTAAAAGTAAATGTAAGCTGATAATGAGTAAAATGATAACAAAATTATCTGAGTAGGGATATTAAGAATGAAGAAGAATAAAAAAATCTTCCTGGAAACTACCTTAGAATCTAAAATCTAAATGTTTAGGCTTCCAATGATTTGGTTAAAAGAAGTCAGATATACTTTGAGATGGTTTAGCTCAGAACTCTATGATCTAAAGACCAGTGATTTCAAACATTCAGTGTTTCATCTTCTTACAAATGAGTAAGAAAATATAGAATCAAAACAAGCATTTGTTTGTTATTTAAAATTATTTAGAAGAAACTATGTTTCTGGAAATAAAGTTATGAAGGTGGAACACACATGAAAGCATAGAGATAAAGAAAGGAAGACAGAGATACAGAAAGGAAGTAACAATTCTTTATATAGTTGCAGTGACCCGGATCAAACAATTTACATGAAAATGCTTCAGATATTTGAAAAGGTCAGGAGGTATCTGTCTGCCTGCTTAGGCAGCCTGGCCTCTTACAGATTCAGACAAGTGTCCCTATTTATCTTTCCCATTCTCACATTAGAGAAATCGAGGAGTTCTGATCAGAACTTCTGGCCAGTTCACTTGGATATAGTTTTCTTCATGACATTTCTTAATTTCTCAGTTATACTCCCAAAAGAATTATACAAAACAGAAAGTAGTTAACATACAAATTAAGTGGGCTAGCCTTAAAAGAACTTATTTCTTATTTTCTTTCCCACTGGATTACCATGACAATGCTCTATGGTGCATTCAAACAGACAAATGAATAGATGTGGATCAAAGCTCCTGTTCTGCTGTAGAAGTACATTAAAAAGTGCAACAGTTTGGAAGCATGCCCACGTAGCTACTGCAGCCTAGCTAAAATTATTAAAAAATTGCTTAGCAGTAAAAATCAGATTTACTGACATTTTCCATATGCTTGCTAACCTTGTCTGAAAAATATACTACCTCCTGACATAATAGTACACTGACTCACTTGGTTTGTGACTCTATTTTTCTACTGTACAGTGCCATGACTGAGCAGCAGTCATCTCTTATATAGTGTAAGATAAACAGTAATTGTAGCAAAGCAACAACTTAACGAATGTTGTTAATCCAAATGCAAGGCTAGAATTCCATACACAGGACAATTCCTTCCACTGTGGGATTGATCTCAACAGATCTACTGTACTTGACAAATCCCTTTCTCTCCATCTTGTTTGCTACCTTGGTCACTTCAGTCTGTCGTGAGCCTTTCCCAAACAGCATTCCTTCCCACTATTAATGATTTTCAAAAACTGTTCCATTCTGACATCAGACTACTTGTTTCCCAGACTCTATTGTAAACTGAATGAATTCCTTTAATAGCACAGTTTCCATCAGCAAGATGCTTTATTCTTAGAGAAAAGAGACAGCTATGAACTTCCTAGACTAACCACTACAAAGCCTGAAGACTTTGATTCACACGTTCCAGTATATGAGGGAGGAAATGCAGCCCAGATTAGAATTTTTAGATACTTTCTAGGCTGGAACCAACAAAGGGGAATTTCGGACCAGGTTTTGCAAGATCCTGGATGAATGTGAGTTACAAATATTTATGACAATGGACAAATAATATGAAATAGTCAAGGGGGGAAGTGAAAAATAAATTTTATTAGGGCTAGTTGACTACTCTTGTATGCCGTCTACTTTCTGGTTCATATTATACTTGAGAGAAGACAGAAAGAATAAAAAGTGTCATGAAAAACTAAGAACGGCTGATGGCCAGCACCCTTTCTAGCGAGCTTCATAGCTGCAGTAACCAAACTCTCTTACTTTTTTCCTTTCCGAAACAGAGTATTTTGCACCTTTCTCATATACATTTAACAATTCTGATGGTTTTTTTAATTGATAATTTGATAATCCAAATAAGTGGTTTTTTTTCTAAGCAATTCTGAGCAATAGTTTCATAAATTAAGGGGTATTCCAAACCAACTATGAATGCCATGATTTCAAAGTTACTTTTGCGAATCAAGGAGATTTTCATGGAAAATGTAACAAATGTATTTCTGAAAACAACATGCAGCAATTTTACTGGAAATACAGTATGTGTACAGTGGGTACATGGTAGGTAATTCTTATGTCTATGAATTGCAGAAAAACGAATCTTTTTTCACCATACTATTAAATCTATTAATGATTTTCATTTTCAGAATAATCTAAGTCCTTTTAAAAAGCATGAGCATATAAAATACAGCTGATGAAGAATTAACATAGTTTACGCATCATGCCTTTCATGTGGGAATCATGTAACACTTGAAAAAGACTATCTTTCACTACAAAAAAGAATAAGAATCTTTATTTTACACTACGTGTACCAGGAAAGTGAGGCTTTCTGAAAAAGAGATTAACCAACTCTTCTAGCACAACATGTCAAGTAGCTAAACTGGGAAGAGAACCTAAAGGTTCTGGCACCTAATTCTTTCCTGAAGGCACTAGACTATGTTAAATTCAGTTATACAAAACAGCACTGACATCAGCAGCAGTACAGTTTATCCCTTTTCGCATTTTAGAATGTCAGTCTCCATAACACTGTGCACTTTTTATTCCAACACAGCAAGTATTAGATTTAATTGGTATTAATGGTAATTAGGAAATGTAAACAGATCTGTTGAAGAAAATCAATCTTCTTTTTTTTCCCCTACAGTACTTCCCATTTAGCATTGAGAAGAAATGATGGGAAATCAGGATCTGAGAAAAAAATGAGTATCTATGAGTTCCAACCCTATTTCAAGCCAGAAGTTTCTGAGCTTTGGGTACTTGCTTGAGCTGGCAGGAAGATAACAGACTATTTTTTCATACATTTACTTAAATCACCCACAACTCTTTTTTTAAACAAACGAAACTGAAAGCAGATACTTGACGGATGCTCAGTATTATCAGTTAACTCCTAATTTTAGAGAAGCATTTGAGTTTCCAGATGCTTATCTGAACTGAACCACTGAACTTCTTGACATTTGTCCAATACCTATTCTAATATTATAAATCAAGATGGTTGCCACATATCTTCAGCACACAATTTATAGGATTTCCCTTCTAATGCCACACAAAGTACCACTCACCCATTATAAAGATAAAAATCAAGGAAATTAGTGACTGAAGGAGGTAAAGGGTGAATAATTATAGGGTCTGCAGCTGTCAGGCCTTCGTACTTGAATACTCTAATGAAAATGAGTACAGAATGAAGACAAGTATAACAAAGATATCAAAGGAAAACATGAGAAGACAAGACAGTGTATTCTCCATGCTTACGGCTGGATTCTCGAAACTACTGAGATTCTTTTTTTTCTTTTTGTTGACATTTGTCTACTTTCATTAATGGCTGGGATGAAGTTAATTGTCTTCATAGCAGCTTGTATGGTGTTATGTTTTGGATTTGTAATCCAAATAGTGTTGACAAAACACTAGTTTTAGCCACAATGCTGTGACAAGCAAGATAAAGAAGCGTACTGGAGATCATAAAGGTACTGCAGATATATCTTGAATATTATCTCAATATCGCTATTATTGGTAAACTCTAAGTAAAAACTTCCAGTTAAATAAGTGGCAAAGATAACTGTCCTGCTTTGACAACAGTTTTTAATCATCATTTTTTTTGTTTTACAAGTACTGTGGCAAGAAATTTGCATCTTTGCACTGTCCAATAAACTTAAAATAATATATATATCAAATAAACATATACATTGAGCTCTACATGTTATCGAACTCCGGCGACCCTTTTAGTATTATTCTTGCACGTAGAGAACCAAAACCCGGTCCTGGCCAAATACCACACACAGTATCAATATGATATGCAGCAAAATGGCGTTTATTGGTAAAAGCTACAGAACTATATAGTATTTCTTATCTTTTTACTAGACTGTTCCAGAAGCTCACTCAGGGCTCCTGGCCAATCATATTGAATATCCCACTTCTGACCTGTCACTTCCAAAAGGCCATACACAGAGTTGTTGTGCCCTTTGTTATGAAAACAAAGAAGCACGGCCCCCTGTGTCTACGACACAGGTTCAAGTATGTAGGTGAACCAATAACAAGCATATGGGGAAGGACCTTCCCGCATTACAGACTGAGATCCGTGACACGCCTACTACAACACTACAGGTGGGAAGAAGGGTGATGAAGAAAATTAGTTCATTCAACAAAATAATTTAACAAAGACTGTTACTCTTGAAGTATCCTGTTTTCACTTATCAAATAATTACCTTTGATAAGTAGTATCTAAGATCTGTGTATCCATTACTCTAAACACCTATTAGGCATATTAGGAACATAATCCATAACAGATAGTAGGAATTTGTAGAGACAATAGATACTTAACACAGCTTACATTATATACAGAACACTTTGTAAAACACTATGCTATTGACTGATATATACATATTTTTCAAATGTGTTTACCTTTCTGGAAGAATTCTTCTAATTTCTCCTTGAAGGGCTGGAGATGCTCTTCTGAAGACTCTCTGCAAACTAACTTCATCTGCTTTTCGGAGGCTATAAAAACAAGTTGAGAGCCGTTTGTGGTAGATATCAACACTTTAAAAGCCTTCATCTAAATTAGTCACCTAGACATACTTTAGAGGTAATGGAAATAAATATTCACTATTGAATCCAGCAATTATAATAAAAAACATTGACACTGGTCCAGTATACCAATTGGAAAATGTTGCATGTGTTTAAAGAGCGGAACTTTAATAACGTCTTGTTTGTTGTAATAACAGAGCTCTGATGTGAGACCTGTTGCTATAACAGCCTACCACGCACATTAATTCTAGCTGGTATTTGAAGCCCTAAACTTTTTTCTGTTGTGAATGGAGGTTGCCTTATATCTGGATTGATTTTAATCAATCAGTGCCAGGCATCCTATACTCAAACATTTCTTCTAACACAGATGCAGGAATTTAACCTTATTTAAGCATTCAAATTAGAGGCCATGACATGAAATATAACTCTGTAAGAAACTTAACTTACACATAACTGTAATTTGTTTACTACTCAGTCTGTTATTTTAAGAGCTGATGACATGCCAATTTCTAAAAAACTCAATTCCCTAGAACTCCTGTTAAACTTTGAAGGTTCCAGTGTTCCACATTAGAATTGAAATGAAACTGTTGGAAATAAAAATCCAATTATATTTCATTTAGTAACCAATTTTATGAAGTACTACAGGGTTTTTTTTTTCCACAACTCTTTATTCCTTAGCAGCTAAATTTAGATGGAAATTTATTTTGGAGTCAAATCTAGTAGTTAAAGTTTGGCTGCATGAAACATTTTCACACCATACTGCTGCCACCATTATCTAATTCAACTTATTCCAGCAAAAATTAATACAAGATGGTGAGAAAATAAACAGTGAATTTTAAATTAACATGTTATGTTATTGTAAGTTTGCAGTGCAATGAAAAAATGTCAGTGGAAGTTGAAAACACATGCATACATTTTATTGCTCAACTATTTGTAGTAATACTGTTATACTTCTAGACCACCAGGACTTGCTCAACAATAACAGCTTTCCAATTAATTGAGAATTTAATAAACATCAGAAATAAACCTTGAAAGTTTTTATTATAGACAGATATTGATATCTCACTTGAGTATGTATTTTACTTTAGCATCCTTCCAAAGCTCATGTAGGTAGACTATGAAATTACTGAGGAGCTCCGAAACTTATGTAAAACATGCTAGGCTAACTACATCTTTAGGCTCTAGTCTTGCAACCTGTAGCATGAGACAGAACTTTGAAACTGTTGAAATGGAAGCTAATAGAGATATGTTTGTATGCCAGAAAGCAGTCAGAAATAATAAAAGTATCAATTCAAACTTAGCAGATCTGGGAAAGAAAATCTTTTATTAGCTGCTTTGTTACGTGTCTTTAATAACTGAAATTGGGCAGCCTGATCAAGTGGGTGGCAACCATGCCAATAGCAGGGTGTTGGAACTAGATGAACTTTAATGTTCCTTCCAACCTAAGCCATTCCATGGTTCTACGTTGACTCCATGAAATTAGGCACATCAGAAATCAAAGACTGTAAGACTTCTAAGACTACTTCCTTAAAGTACATGCCTCTTATAATGAAGAGTTTGAACTTCACATGACAGTTATCATATGCTGAATGGAATTTATGTAACATTTTAATTTGCAGAAGTAAAGGGCGTTTTCTACATCTGTTCAAGGAAATTATAATACTTTGAAAGAAGATGGATGTCAGATTGTGAAGAAAAAAAATCTAGCAAAATACCCAAGATGTTACTGTTAAGTTTCCAACTGAAATTTTATACAAAGTAGCAGCTACAAGTTTGTGCCTAATTTTCTGTATGTTTAAAAAAAAGAAAATGTTATATAAGGTAATATTTGGAATTTATTTTAAAGTAATATAAAATGTCAAAAGGCTGAAAGTGTTAGTACACATTACGTTGAGACATTTGATATTATGCATATGCTTATAAAATGTGCCACTGCAAGTCACTGATTATGTTATAGCAATCTTATATAAATAATCTTGTACAAATCTCTATAAATACAGATATGAATATATATTTGAAAATAAACCTGTAACTAGAGAATCTAAACATAACATAATATACTTTAGAAAGGTGTCTTTTACCAACATGCAGTGCTAATAATGTATTGTCTTTAGTATTGAAAGCATCTTAGATGCTTCCAATAAGCATTAATAACACAAGATTATTACAAAGGTTACTCAGATATGTCCTATGCACATATTTAAATGATCAAGACTAGGGCCAACTGTTTCTGTATTAGAAATAAAGAATATGAAAAACCCCTTCAATAAAAATATTTTTGACTAAGGAAGACTAACATTAACCATAATTAGATGACAAAAACTACAGAAAAATATAGGAAAGTAGATTAGGGTGGTGATTTCTTTAGAAGAATCTTAACATCCAAAACAAGATCAATATTTGGAGTGGGGGGAGAGAATGAGTAAAAGGAAAGGCACATCAGAGAAGAGCAAATGAGACACATAACATAGAACAAGTCAACCACAGGCGCTGATTTAAAACTCTAAGTCTGAAATCAGATGAAATGAGATGAAATGCCAGTCTGCATTGCTTAAGTAATCTTGAAGCAATAAAATTGAAAGAGACAAAAGAAGCCAAGTAAATGCTAGAAGACTACGGAATAACATTACTGGAAAGCCTTAAAATGAAACGATTAGGTGACTCTCTGATGAATATATTTACCTAGATTAAACTATCTGGAGCAAAACTCTGCCTAATCCCTGAAGCTTTTGAGATAACTGTCAAAATAGACTGAAGAGCCATAAGAAAGTTTTAGATTTGAGCAAAAGGAATCAAGGACGACAGTGATCAGGTGAAAAACTGCTAATCACAAGAGCAATGTCTTTGTCCTGTACTGCTTAATCCTCCTTAACTGACTCTGAGTTTAGGTTACACTTCACTCAATGACCTATACTTCTGGTCCACAAAGAAAAAAAAAGTATTTTTTTATCCAGCTGAAGGTTATCTAATTCTGTTTAAACTCAACTGCACTGAAATATTTGAATAAATCTTCAATTTATTTACTTGCGAACATAGATATGGACACAATGGCTGAAGACATTATGAACTTAAGCTTGAGCTGCTGTCCCAAAAATGCTGTACCCCTGCTGAAATGTGTTCATTATTCTTTCAGTTTCCCAATGATGAGCTCGATGCAGAATAATGATTCCAATACATGTAAGAAAGCAATGGCTATGACCACCAAATAGATACACCTTTCAGGCTGGTGAACCTAGGAACTTTATCAAGCTTGTCTAACAATTTCAGCAATGATGAAAGTGTGTTCAAAGAAATCACAAATTAGATACAACTAAAGGCATTCAGAAAATGAATATTATTTTAATTGCAGGGCTAAATCAAGGGTTTTCATTAAAATGGCACTTGTATTCTACACATTAAAGTCAAGTGGTCTTTGTCATCCTTGATTTGCAATATTTGTGAAAGACTACCACATTACTCTGTGACCCATCTCTACAACAAAATATAAAGGTATCTGGTAGCTAATTTTCACCAAATTTAATAACACTAAGTTTGATAATATTTTTTTAATATTTATTCAAATATTTACTTATAATATATTAATAGATATTTTAAAAATCTACCAACTCTGGCAAACATTATATAAATAAATTAAAATTGAAAAGTTCCACTAGTTGGTCTGAATTTCTTTGTTAAAAATGCTATAATGTGTGACATTGACATGATTTCTTCAGATATCGTTCTCATATTGTCTGCAATGGAAACATTTTCCTTCTTAAAAAATTATTTTAGCAAGTTTTTTTAATTAGAATGATTCGGAGGCAAGGATTCTATTAAATATTTCTTCTTTGAAATATACGTACATTCTAAGAAGTTTCTTTCCAAGAAAGAAAAAACTTTCTGAATTTCTGAGGAATCTGAAAGAATGCTGAAGAATCTGATACCTCACGTATGCTCTTTCTCTCTTACCACCTCATTTCAAAGTAATCATTTGAGGAAACAACAAAAATCCTGTTTCAGCATGAATGGGTTCAAACATATGCAAATTCACTATTACTGTAATCAACATTTGATTCCTTTTCTTGGTATTTATTATATGTTAGCCAAATTAAACGCAATATACTACTTTGAAAATTGTTTATTTCTAAATGAGCTATTGCAAAAAAAACACAACCCCAAAAAAAGTGTGTAATAGTATTTGAAAGCCCTTATGAACTGCTGGATGTACATCATGCTTCACCCACTGCAAATCTTGGCCATAGAAATGGAAACCATTAGCAAAACATTAGAACAAAGCTGGAAACTGCTGATTATCAGTTTGCCACTGTCTTCAGATTTAATGCAGTATTTGGCTCAAAAAGTTCTTTAAAAATCCCCAATATAAGTGAAAATATTTACACAATAGAATGTCTCTCACTTAATGCCTATTGGGCAATAGTCTTTTAAAACTCCACAGACACTTGTAAATCTGTCAAAAGAATCACTGCCCATAAACAAGCTTTCATGTAAAGAGCATTTCAGTGTCAATCAGACTGGACTTGGAATTTTTTAAGCATCATTTTTAAAGTAAACGCAAAACCAAAAATAGTTTAATGTTGATAACAGTAAATTACTAACTATTTACTCACCAGAACCCATCAGTAGCATTTACAGGAATGATCCTGACAGAGAAACCACGTATCAACACCATGAGTTCCTATAAAACTGTCACTGACACTGTCCCGCCTGAGTTATGCTGTTGTGAAAGCCACTAACAATGCCCACTCCTCTCATCTGTTCAGAGCCTGGCAACTTACATGCCAGCCTCACCCTTATTTTCTTTTCATAGTGCAGGCTTACCTTTGACAGGATGGTTGCTATTGGCTAGTTCTTATCTTTTCTGCTTCGAAGGAGATGTGAAACCATACCTCAAATGATTTCAACATTGCATTAAAGAAAATAAAATTTCTGTATGAGAGGATCCTCGACTTTTTACAATGCAGAAACCTGTCACACTATTTGGGCCTACATACCCAACTAAGAATCTAGCAAAATTCAGTAAAAATGAGTAAATTTATTCAACTTCCTTATGATTTGTTTTGTTAGATTTGGTTTTATTACATTTTCTTACTTGGAAACTACTACGAAGAGGAACAAGTTGTGGCAGTATTCTGTACTCTCAAGCTTGGTTTTTATTGTCTGAAATAAAGGTCAACAATTCAATGCAAAAAAGTACTAGCACACAGAAAACTAAATGCTCTATAGTTACAGTTCTGGGCAAAGTTATATTCAGTTAATTTACCAGAAGAAATGTGTTTCTATGCACAATTGTTTTCTCCACTCATTAATAATAATTCAGTTTCCTTAAAAAGTTATTTCACAAGATATAAGCCAGTAACTAAAACTTGAAATAGTCTGAACCTTGTCTGCTTTGAAATACACTTTCCTTTCATGACGCACAAATATCTGTGGAGGTGCTCAAGACAGTAGCTCTCATGTCTGAATGAGACAGAAGCGGCTTTAAGTGATAAATCCTAAGGTGAGGAAAATGAAATAACTGAATTAGTGACATGCAAAACACCCTGTAAAGTTCTCCTCTTCTAATGGAGATTTAATAGAACCCTAGAAAGTTGAAAGTTCTTTCACAAGTTTTGTCAGGTATTCTGGCGTTGTTTCTCATAGTTAAGATTTCTTTCTAAGATTTTTTTCTAAGATTTTTTGTTTGTATAAAATAGTTTTGAACTTTTACAGTATATGGAGGGAGAGTAAGCAGAGAAACTGTCAGGTATATATTAATTGTAACGAACCTAAAAGAAATTTTTTTTGCTCCCCGTTTTGACAAAGCATATCAACTTTTTATATAAATCATTTAAAATCCTTTAAGATTTATTTCCTAAAAATACATTTAACAAAATGAACAAAGATTGCTAGTAAAACTAAATATTTTTCACACCATAGCAACACATCTAAGTCTCTGCTTAATGTATTCTCTCTGAAATTGCGGTTTACATTTAGCGTACCCTTCAGCAGAAAAGCATACTGCAGCTGACGGAATACAAATACATATATATATATGAATATAATGACAAAACCCCCATCATTTTCCAGTCTTTGTAAGATTCCTTAAGTGATTGCAGTGCACTCTGTTAGTAAAAAGATTTTAGTTTTGTGTTGAGATCCAAACATATCAATCTCCACACATCACTAAGATTTGTCAGGAGTGAGAAATGTGCACTAGCAGAACCTGCTGAGAAATCGGGACATCTCACTTCTGTCTGATCAGTGCAGAAAATGAGTATTTGAAATTGAAGTGTTTTGCCTGGCTAATTTAAAGCAAGACAAACTTTTAAGAAGTAATAATATTTTTAATCAGATGAGCTAAGCTTATTCCAGTGTGGGAAAAATAATAAAAAGAGATCTTTCAAACATGCAAACACAGTATTACTTGGAGGGCTGGACAGATAGAAGAGAATTGCCAGGCAACAAATGAAACAGTATGTTCATAAGCTGAAGTTGCAGAAGCAAAAGCGTTCTCCTCTTCTCTCAGTACTGCTGGATCTCTGATTTTCTGAGCAAGACAGATCATAAAGTACCACCTAATTAATTCTTTGGTTCAGCTAGAGCATGCTGCTCGGTTTTAAAATCATGTAAATTCACATACTTCTCTAAGTGGTAATTATTGTCGCTATTACTAATTTGCATCCCACTGCCTGAGCTAATGTACTTTCAATTTTTCATCACTGGCAGTAAATGCATAACCCACTGGCTCAAATGTAGCACGGCTCTACCTTCTCTTTTACTGCATACTCTCTCAGAGAGGAAAAGCTGATGAGACCCATGAGATTAATATGTTCCTCCCAGCTCTCCAGACTGCATCATTTTAGGGACAGCATTCCTACTCCCAGACGTATACTACCTGCATCCAGATGTATACAGCACTGCTACACAACCAATGCTTAGCACACATGCGTTTACAAACAGGTATCCGGAAAAGTGCGCAGAAGATCTTATTTTTCATATTTCCAAAATTTTTTTAGAATCTTAGCATTCGCTGAATGATTTCATTAAGAAATTTCCAAGGAATATTTATTTCAGGGGAAAAAATAAATGAAAAATATTACCATTGTTTAACTAATAGAAAGCTTTCCCCCTGCCATTTGAGCACACACGCAGACATCTGCTTCCATGCAATAAACTCTCCTAAAACATCATCTCTTTGCCCCTCTACTGTATTTTCAAATTTTATTAAACCCTCCATACTATTCTGTATTGTCACAAACTAAAAACTCTAATGGAATTTTTAGAAATGATCCACCTCGGAAAAATTCCAGTTGATGTATTCATATATGAACACTACCAGTGGAACACTGTCAAAATGTTAGTTTTATTGTACAGTAGAATCCAGTGCACATATACAAAATGTGTTTTTTAATGCCTGTGTTGTATCTTTGCCAAATCAAAACAAACTGAAATGTATCTCAGTCTGCTGAGGCAACAGACTTTTCAAGACGAGGTCAGAAAACTCAAAGAAAAATACTTATTTTATCAACTAATAATTAAAAACAAAATAACTGCCCCTGCATGAAGCTTTCTCTTCTCTTTCCCCTACACCATTCTGTACTGCTTCTAAATATGTCATGAAAATCTTGAAGAGTGCAAAATGCACTACTCATCAGATACATAACATGATTAATTTACACAAACATCTGAAGAAATAACACATGCGATTATTTGGGTCCTCATGCTTCACAACCTAGTTCAAATTTATTTTATTTGCCTACACTTTCAAAATGTTAAGGTTAACTTTAAAATCAGAAAGTATAATTAATATTAAAAAAATCTCAAAAGCCTCTGGTTTCTGGAAATTGTAATTCAGTTTCTCTGCTCATGCTGGGACAATTTTTCAAAAAATGTATGTAGCTCAGATGTCTAAACCCCACTATTAAAGGGACATAAAACATTTCATTTAAATTAGTCTAAGGCATCAATCTGTTAAACATATTTTTGAAAAGGGCCTTTGGTAATTTTTTGAATGAAGTCCTTCTGTAATGAATAAACAATCAGCTTTTAATGAAAAATATCTCTTGATCCAACACATTATTCAGAAAGTTAACCAAGCTGATACAGTATTCAGAATTTTCATGATGCAATTCAGTAACTTTAC
Organism: Numida meleagris; assembly: GCF_002078875.1. NCBI lineage: Eukaryota > Metazoa > Chordata > Aves > Galliformes > Numididae > Numida > Numida meleagris. The sequence goes on along the minus strand of NC_034414.1, from coordinate 31,164,917 downwards.
TGTCTCTAAAACAAAACAAAAGACAACACCTTTCAACATTGTAACCATCATCCTATTGATAATTATTGTACTATAATATACTAAAAATCTATTCTATAAAGTATATTTTTGTCCTACAATATTATTTATGAATTAAATGTAAATTAAATTTTTGGCCTACAATATTATTTATGAATTAAATGTATGATTCTGTCTGAACAAATACTAATACATTCAATTAATTTTTCCATTTCTGCTTATATAGAAGCTTAAGTTTAATAAAAGCTGAAAAATTCTCAATTCATTAACTGAAAATATCAATTACTTTCAAGAGCAAAATAGGCTTATACTTCATTAACGTTCGTTTTGTTGCAAAAACCTGTAACTCATTTTGAAGACTCCAAAGGGAATATACACATGGAACACTGGAACAAGTGTCCAGAGATGTGTTGGAATCTCTATTCTTAGACTCAAAACTGAGCTCAATAAGGCCCAGTACAACTGGAACTAAATATGATGTTAGTCCTGCTCAAAGGTTTTGGAACAGATGATCTCCAGAGGCACTTTCCAACTTATATTTGCTTACAAAATTTAAGATATTTGTAATGCTTCTCTAAAAAAACCAATGTGAAAATGTTAACACCGTAATTTCTTTTTCTATGCATGGCTTGCTAGTTTACCTTCTGATTTTTTTAAAAGGATTTTCTATTGATTTTCTGAAAGGATTATACAATTTTAAAATATGGGGTTGTGCATTACCTAAAAGTAGGAAAGTTGGAGATAACATACATTTTTAAGATACAGATCTGTCAAAATTATGTTAAGAGGACTGCAGCTCCAAATGATGTCTCCTGGAGTACTGAAATTCAACTGATAACTAAAGGTAACTGATCCAGAAAGTCTTGTTTCTAAATGAAGTTATTTCCTTTCTGTCGTGTATGTGTATATATGTAAATGTCTACATATATGCTAATACACATTCTTAAGTTAGTAAAAAGTTAACATATACAGCATTAAAAAAATGGGAGTGTGGAAATGGCAGCTAGAATCTGTACCATGTTCATGGTAAAACATATGCAAGTCTATCATACTTTGGTGAAGAGATTTGCTTTTAAAAATCTTCATATGAATGACTACACATTTCAAATATTCCATGCTTCTTCCAGAAGAATACCAATCAAGTGGTACTGTCCAAACTAGAAAAGAAGTATCTGCTCGTACGGAAATGAGAAAGTGGTAATCTTTGCCTTAAACAAGGAGTAAGATATATTACAATCTTAAAATATCGACACAGAAAAGTTTTCAGAACTTGTTTTCAGAAACATGAAAATTAACTGGAAAACTAATATCAGTCAAATGAATGAATGTATTCACTTATACTACCATGCAGTACTTGAAAATCCCGGAAATCCAGTGACTATACAGACCTGCAGCGAGATTCTGAGCTTAGAGAAAACTTTTTTTCCTGGGAGTACAAAGTAGAACCAGGTTTCATCCTACAATTGCTATCTCACTATTTCACATCCCATCCTTTTGAACTTCTTTCCCTTTAAAAACATATATTAAATATACATTTTTGTTTATTATCCTTTTTAACCTAAAAACACTCAGGACTACAAAGTTTGTTCTGGAATGTGTGTTAAAAACCTGCTGGATTAAGGTTCTCAGAAAAAAGCTGTTTACATTTCCAAGGCAAAATTTCATTAACACTATCTCCTAAGAGTGTAATCTGAAGTGCTTCAAAACACTAAATTGTACAGAACTCAATCTGTTTATCAGAAATGGATAAAAGGGTTTGTGCTCATCTAGATGATCAGAACTCTCAGTTCCAGAGTGTCTAGGTATTTCACACCTAAGGTCTAGACTATTCAGACACACCCTTCTCTCATGAATCCTCAATCTTTCCTGTGCTAATATCAATGATTGAAAGGTGAATGAATACCATGATAAAATTTATAAAATATTTTTAAGTACTAAATGATGACTATTATGAAAAGTTTCTACCAAAATTGTTATTTCAGGCATAGCAGGTGACAACTATCTTGTTTTTAATCATTCTTACAAATCTCAGAAACAAGTCACTAACAGGAATATTAATTTGTTCTCTAAACACACACAAGAAAACCTCTTCCATTTATTACCTTTGTCTCATCTCACTTCCACGGTAATCTGTTTAAGACTACCTTAGCCAACCAAACTGAAATAAATCCAATGTACCCTATAACACAGGCAGCGCCAGTTAATATTGTTCAAATTATTTACATCTGAAGGGCCGCGCCTGTCTGGATAGCTGGGCCCGACGCTTCTCTGGACTTGGTTTCTGCTACTCACATCTGTTTCAGCTTTAGACTTTCACTGGTATGCTGCCAGCAACCACAACTTTTTAATGGCTACAATAAACTACAGAGACTCATCAAATCTTTGTTGAACGTGTTAAAATTATAACCTCTTCAATTAAAATTTTGATTTAAAAATAAACTACAGCATTATCTGAAGAGAAAAAAATTGAAAGGGTATGTTTGAAACTGATACAACATTCTTATATGAGCGATTGCTTCTTTGCTTAAATGTAAGAAAAATTATTCACAGGAATACTTGTTAGAATTCTGGTGCATATTTTTGATTGATAAAATACCAACATCTGAAAACATTTCCACAACCTTTTCTTGCTGTCATTAACGTTATATGTTAATTGTTTTGACGGGGTTTCAACTGTATCTTTACAAAGAATTTCGAAAATAACCTCAGTGCAACAAATTTTCTTCATTTTCTACGGATATCTAAGAAAACGTTAAAACAAGACAGTGATAATAAGAAAGCAGCAATTCTTATTTTATAAGTGAGTTGAAGTACTTTAGCTTTCGCTATTTTCTGTCTCTGCCTTTGCAGTGTTGGAAAAATATGATGTGAATGTCGCAGCCTCCATGCAGATCCCGCAAGACTAAGATGCATTACAGCAGAACTACATGCTTAAAACAGTACAAGATCAAACAGAGATCATGTTTCTGCACAAACTAGCCCAACAGAGGGCAGGCCAAGGGTTTTACAGGGCCAAGCGATGAGAGGAGATAGAGCACTCACTTATGTCTGGGTCGAGCAAACAACAACCAATACTTCACTACCACTGTCAACATTTGAAACTATCCCGAAGATGGCAGTGACCTAACCCAGCCATTTCTAACTGTAAGGATAAAATATTTTGTAATGGTTTTCACTGCCTTACATTAAAAAATCAACTCTAATTCTAAAAGCATGCTTCCATTTTGATGCAGACATGTAATCTGAATGTAAATTGAGAAGCTTTTTTTTTTTTTTTATAAGCTTTTATGCAGACTCTGTCCCTAATCTCTATTTTCTACACATAATTGCTCCTGTAAAGTAGGAAATTTCCTTAGCAAAAATGACAGGCTTAAAATATCCAGTCACCATTTATTGGATTTAATTTTAAGAGACATATGAAGCACAAAATAAAAATGAAGCTGCTTGGAATTCTTACAGAGCAACTCTTCCTACTTTATATCCACTCAATACCTTGATTGATAGATGAGCTAGGTTTTTGAACCCCCTGTTTATAATAAATATTTTAAAATGTTTATTTTATGTCCCAGGGTGAAAATGTTTTGAACTGGAGCTTTCAATTTCCTTTTGCTGTGCCTTGGCAAGTTGTGTTTTATTTCTACACTAATTCAACTCTTTCTTGTAGCTGTTAAATTGTTGTTATACAAGTACTGAAGAAAGTATTTGTGTTATGGAACTAGCAGATATCTACAGTTAAACACACAGTGAGGGAGAAGCCAGAGGAAAAATAATACATAACATTTCAGAAAGATTTCTTCAAGGGTCTTTCAATTGTAAAAGGGAATTATAGAAAACCACTTTACAATGTTTTTACTTTCATTTTATTAAGTCATGAGTTCAAAATATTTTTTTCTATTTTATGTGGTAACTTTCTGACACAGTGTAAAAACACTACAATCAACACTATAAACCTAATTAGCAATAAGCTAACCTCATAAAGGTAGCATTTTAAATGGCACTTAGTTGTTTGCAGAACAAATGTGAAAGTTCCCAGTTACCTTCTAGGTCTCTCTTCAGTTTCCTTAAGTCTTTTATTAGGTCTTCAAACTTAACTTGGGAGGCCTGGAAAAAATCCTGTGGTTCTGGTAAAGGAAAAGTACTCTTGTCTGTTCCTGCTTCCTAAACAAACAAACAAACAAACAGGCCACTATGAAAATTAAATGCATGTACAGTGAAATAAATTACTTTTCTGAAACATCATCTATATAACTGCAAAAATAAAATATTACAAATAGTCCTTCCTAAAACAGCGTATATATAATTTCAGGTAAAATCCAGACCATTCTGAATGTTGAAACTTCCCTTTTGACGTTGTAATGCAAACTGTGCTCAATTTAAACTACGGAGCAACACTGAGCTCACAACATTTCAGTTCATTTTATATTACTAAAAGTTTAGATAAGGTATTACAAGTTTCTTAAAACCAGATAACATGAATGCCCTTTTTAATGGAGCAAGTGATCTTATGCCAGAAGTTTGTGGTTTCACTCTTTCCCAATTCATTAGATACATACACAATTTATACAGATAAATTGAAAACAATATTTACATCTTGCCTGGAGCACATAGGCAGATAAAAATACATAGCTGAAAGTCTATTCAGCTTAATAAATCACATGGTTAAATGTCTTTATAGAACTCACAGGCATATATCTTATTTTAGCAAAATTATTTCAGAAGTGGAAAAAAATAACAAGCAACATTACAAGATTGAAAGTGGTTATTTCAGTCTGAAATAAAGGAACAAACATAGGCTGGAGAATAAAATATTTTCTGAAAAGTGAAAAAATGTATTAGGAAGATAAGAACACCTAGGGAAAAAAAAGAAGTACAAGGGTTAACATTTATATTACACCTCCTCCTACATCTCTAACTTCATCTCTATCAACCAAGACACCTGTATTAAACTTGCCATTGTCAAACTCTTAAAGAAATCCACTTTTAGAGAGGCGTATACAGGAAATGAATCTTTTACCTTATCACAGTGGCGAAGGTAATATATGACAACATAATCCACAAGATTAATACGATTATCCTAGGAGAAAAAACAGAATATTAAAAATGGATTATGGATACATACAAATGTTAAATGTTGTATGATTAATGATGATATGGACAGAGCCACATTTTACTGCAAACACAAAACCAGACAGCATGTACCTGACAAGTATATTTTCTGCCCGTTTTGTTTATGGACATGAATTTTAATGCTCTCTTTCTGGAATCTCCATTTCCTTGGTCCTGCATGCTACAATGCATACAACATTTTATTTGCTGTATGTCATTGGTTCAGCATAGGATAGATTAACTAAAGAAAAAGGGCAAAACTGGAATTTAAACATTACAGGATATCATTCAACATCATAAAAGAATATTAATAAAGGGAGTTATAACTGGGATGTCTTTGATTCTTCTCGTATATGTTTTTATTTTCTATATTGACAGGTATCAGTACAAACATTTGTCCGTGAACAACGTCTAGCTTCCTGTAAGAGGCTGCCTCACCTTCATTACAGTTTGCAACAAATCATTAAAATTTTGTTCATATCATACACGAGCATAACTAAGTAACTCATTGCTGTCATGTAGTTAAAACCGCTCTGCTTATCTAGCAGCTACAGAATACACTGCTGGCAGGCTGTGTGACAAAAAAGAACAGAGGTGGCTTATGAATATTTGATTGCCCTTCTCAAGTAAAATATGTTCATTTTTCTACATGTTTAACTATGAAACCTATCACTTTAGATTAAACAGTACTTCCAGAAGTCAAAACACAGAGATTCTGAAGTGAGCTATGATTTTTTTTTTCTAACCTCTGTATCAAGTACTTTTCTCAGCTCATGTGACAATAAAAAAAACTTATGTGAAATTAAAGATACTAAACGTGGACATTTTACCTTAGCTTCCTGAATTTAGCTTACTTAGAAATCATATTTTTTGCTCACAATTCCCAAAAAGGACACAACACTGTTAAATAAGCAAGACCCTCCATTCTTCTTCCTTGCAAGTACAGTCTCCAATTGTCCCTAAGGTTTCATGTCTGCCTATAGCAGCTGGTCTCTTTGAATTTTTATGCATTTTGGAGACTAGTCCCATTCCTCACAGTAATATAAACTAATAATATATTTACTTTGGCTACCAAAAAAACCTATAAGAACTGTAATTTTTTATCTTGTTTTGCTAAGGAACAAGTCTTACGCAGTTACACTGTACATCTGTCACTCTTTTTCATAACTCATTATTTTGGAGTGTGCTAACTAAACCCAGCCAAATTGGAAAGTCCCAGAGAAGACAAAATTCTTACAAGTTCATGGTAGATAGAAAAGGGGGACTAAAACTAATACTTCATCTGAGAAAAGTCAGGCAAAACTCAGTTGTTTTACATTCTTTCCTCATGGCAGCTGGCTGACCAATGAACACATGAATGCTGGGAAGCTGGGCCGCAATCTACTTTAGCTGACTAGGAGCTAAAGGCAGCCCATGTGTCACATCCATGGAGTAGTACTGGAAGAAAAGTTGTTATAGGGGACAACCGAATAACTGTGGTGAAGAGGAAAGTAAGAGTTAGGAGACAAAAGGTATAAATAAATTGGAAAAAAAATCCATAAATTCAGTGGTTCACTGCACAATTTATTAAATCTTGTTTTTATTCTTTGCTAGTGATGGTACTCACAAGTGAAATAAAAAGCTACCTAGACATACTGTTCATTTGACATCGCTTAGTCTCCCAAACTGAGAGCATTCCTATGTACATCCAGCATAACTGGGAGCAAAACCTTAAACTGTAACTTTCTTACAGTTCAGAACAGCACTTCAAGTAAAAAAAAGAAGAGTGTGAGAGAACAGTTTTTTTTCACCCTCCAAATCTGTACCAACAACAGTAGAAAATAGCTCCTACTCTTTAGTAGTTTCCATATCCACGTGGCATCCAGGTTAGCTTTGGCAGAGATGGACTTTTGAGTGGTGTTTCCATTGCCTAGATTATCTAGTACCTCCTCATCTGCCCTAGTGAAAGTTAACATCATTCTCAAAAGGTGCGCACACTTTCATGGAACCTTATTTTGATTCTAGTGCGACTAACCAATAATAGGCTAATGGTTCTCAGTTTCTGACAAAATAGTTTACTGCCATCTCTTAAGTGTTTTCTTCCGCATGCCATTCAGAATTCGTTCTCAACATCCATTCTACAGCCAATGCAAAAAAAAAAAAAAAAAAAAAAGGACTGAAAAAACTTTGTTGGATCTGACACACCTTTTTGAAGTGGATTAAAATCCTATAATTTATATATATTTATCCCCTTTATATATAATTGTTTTTTGTATACTCTACATAGAACTCCTCCTGATATTTGTTTTACAAACCTGACCTTGAAAAACTTTTTACTCATATGTACCTACCTTAAGTTAAGAGCAAGAGAAAAAAGGGACATTTGTTGGAGACAAACTTCAGTGGCCTGTGCTCTTTCACATTTCTCTACCTACTGTACTTAAGTTTCTATTAATAAAAGAGACACAAGGTTTTCATATTACATAGTTACCTTAGTGGTACTGAGTAGGAGAAATAGGAGATTATGGAGATTATGGAGACATGCATATGTGTAGGAGAAAGATAAAATCTTGAGAGAAAAAAAAACTAGAAAATGGTACAAAAATGCCTCATTCTTTCAAGCAGAAAATGGTAAGAAGTGAGACAAGATTAACTTTTGACAGAGAGATCATTTGAGAAAAGTAGTCCTCAAAAAATGAGTACTTACTCTGCTTTTGACATCTTTTAGTTTGGGGAGTATTTCCAAACCAAATCCATCAGCTTGACCTCGAGTCCTATTCCCACCATTCATGTAGTTTCCAAATGCCAGAATCAAACCTAAAATCTCCTTTACACTTGTCATGTTCAGCAAAGCCTGGAAAATGGATATTAGTCTGAAATATCTGTTGGCACAGAAATTTTAATTGCTCATATGACAAAGCTTTTTACATTCTATTTTTGCTAGACAATGTTTTGTTTCTTATGTGCGCTACAAGGGAAGGAATCTAAAACTGGTACATGAATCAAATATTTAAGGGAAGAATTTATTAGACTAAAGCTGCCTAAGATACTATCTTTAACTTAATCCACATGAGGTAAATTATATACCATTACATACTATGTAGATGACAAAAAGATTAATGGAGGAAGTTTTACTGCAGATTACTAAACATCCTTAGTAGCCTTTAAAAAATCTTACAGACAAAGTGGTTTGTCATGAGTTTACACAATGCAGTCAAACGAAGATGTGTTATTTTTGCTGCCATTGGGTTAGACTCAGTCATCTTCACTCTGCTTCCCATTGGTTCTCATGCTCTGAAAATTCACATTTCAGTTCATACTAAGGGCAGATATACCAGGGTTAAGGACAAAATTTCAATGCCTTGAAAGAAAAAAGAAATCTAGAAACACAGTGAATCATTAAAAAATTATTTTAAATTCCATATAAAGACATCAATCTTATCAGCCAAGATCTGAATCTGACTCTAACTGAAAATATCAATTGTCATGTGAGCTCCTCTAAAGTAAACTAAGGGTAATGCCTCTTTCCTGATGTCATATAAAGCCACTTCCTTATCTATGTCTCCTTTCGAAAGGTAACAATAAGTAACTACTTTTATTATCAGAATATACAAAAAGTATCTGAAGGGATAGAGCATGGGTAGTTTGTGGCAGAAAGTTGTTCAAAAGACACACTTCACATAGTAAATAATAAAAAACAAAATAAAATTACATCCTGGCCAAGATGTTATACCTTCTGAACACTATTTCATTTCTCTTTTAATTCTTACATCATTTTACTTTTCATATTTATTTGTTATAATTTCAAAATCTTCTCTTCAATCATTTATTACATAGGAATCTTAGATCTTGAGAAGTACTACAAAACTGCTGTATCAGAGTAACAGAAATTTATGGATACAATGGGAAATGAATAAGTTACTGCACCCTATAGGCAGCTACTGCTGATGGCAACCATAACAGTATGCAAGAAAAGTAACTTTGCATGGTCATGTACACATAAGTTAGTTTGATAATTAATATCAATTTTTTAGATTATGTATTTCACTTATAATGCAAAGTAATCAAAATCTGCCATTCAAGTAAAAATAAATTGTCTTGTGTAGAACACACAACATTACACAGAACTCACCTTCCCTCATTCCTTCTCCTCGTGTTCATATAAGCAGCTAAAAATATGAATAAATTTCATTTTCCTAGGAAGTCAATAATCAGGCTTAAGGTTCATCACTTTTGGTAAAACAAACAAAAACATGAGTAATCTAAAATATATTATGCTTTTATTTAGTTTCCGTTAGGGCTTACCTTGGAAACACGAGTTAAGATATCAACTTTCCTGTGAACTGATGTTATCCCTTCAGAGAAAACTGACTGGAAAATAATACACTGAGCTCGTTCTGTGAAATTGGGGATCTGAGACAATTCATATAAAAATCTGTGGAAAAAAAAAGAATACTAATGAATTGCTACATTTCATATCTGTGGGGTACATAATGAATTAAAGCTCTTGCACTGTAAAATACATACCTGCAATCTTTAACACTGAATCAAAATAATTCTGACAACTTATAATTGCTGTATTCTTTATGCTCAGTGTTCTTTATGCTCAATGTGTTAAGCAGTCCTATTTATATGAAGAAAAATGCAAGACATTGACTCTTATGACATTAACCCAGTAATTATCACAAATGTGATGCCTAGCAAACAAGAGGAATCATAAACCAAGGTCATTAAAAAAAAAGGCTAGAGAATCACAATCTATGTACCACTTTTGCTCGTGTGCTTTTTGCTTCATTTTAAAATGTGCCCAGCAATACAGAACTCAACATATTCCTACAAATTAATTTCTTAATACATAATATCTGCCAAGAAATTTCTTCTGATGCTCAATATCAATTTTCTTTTACTAATTTGCACCACACTTCCAATTATATAGCAACATGTTTTATGGTAATGCACCCAGCTGTGTGTTTAACTCTCAAATACTTGCAAATGATCTCTCTCTTCACTGTTCTGAAAAGTTACTTTCTCTATCTGTTCATTATCCCTACTCATATACCTACTCTTCTCATGATGCTATTCCAGCTTTTTTCTTTTAACTCTTCAGAAAATAAAAATAAAGTATATTTAACAACTTCAGTTCAAATATCACAAAATGAAAGCACTCAAAGGCACAAATAATTATTTCCTTTTTGCTTCTTCAATTTAAAATTTAAGAGTTAGGCTCAATAATACAAGAAACTTTAACATTTCTTAAAATAACAGAGTTTGCATAATTTGCTTTGTGGGTTTTGTGTCAATGATTTCAGTGCTACATATGCTTTTTTGAAATCCAGGGGGAAATATTTTGCTCCAATATCACTACAGAAGAACTCTTGTATTCTCCTGTCTACAGGTATTCTTAGATCCCCTTTAATGCGATGACTTAAAGATTCTTTTACCTTACTGAATTCTGGGACATATTCTGAATGATTATTAGCTTGAATTATTATTAAATTCATTTTAATTATTTAAAGCAATTCATCTGATTTCTTCAAACTATTTCTTTCTTTTATAATAACTAATATCAATATCTTTAATAATGCCTAATGCATGCAATGTGTTGCTCAATACACAGTGAGTGTCTAAAAAAATGGTAACATCCACCTGTGGCTGGTGTGAAACTAGCGATCATTTTTCCTTTTTCTTTCTTGCCTGATGAGAAAATCTACTGAGAGAAGGGCTGGGGAGGCCAGGCTTGGCTCTTGCATTGAAGCAGCGGGAAAAAAAGAAATGCCAAGCTGGTATTAATAAAAATGCTTCCTATTGGGAATGAATGGTATTGCCAGGAAAAAAAAAAAAGAGGATATTTTATAAGTACTTCGTGTGAGAGAAACAAAAGCAAGAAAAGACCCAAGCAGTTCACAAAAGTTCTGACATACATACATTGTAACATTTTAAATTTAAAAATCAAATTGACACATTTTCTTTTCTTGCCTTCCCTTGAAAAAGGGACTTTCATTTACATTTCTGGTCTTTGGAATACTACATAACTATGCTGAGAATTAAGAGCTTTAGCATAACAAGAAAATGTATCCAGATTTTGGAATTCAAAGTATTCATTGTAAATATCCGGACTGAACATTTGTAACTGAAATCAATCACAAAGGGGAATCGATGTTAGCAGTTACTAAACAGAATGTCACAGCACGAACCTGCGGCTATCAAAAATAAACCACCACATTCATGTGGACAGAGCTTTTTCAGAGAAAAGAATACTCTTAGTTCAATCAGTTTTGCAATTTTAAAATGAGAAAAGTATGATTTTGACTCAAAGTTACAATGAGATGACCGTGACATAATTTTGGATTCTCATTGCTACAATTTCCATGGCCTAAAGTAAACAGAGAATTTGTTATTCATCTGTGTGAGGTCCATTTACTCCTCTCCTGCAGAAACTGTAAATAAAAAATACATTCATTTGAGAGCTCTTTTATCCTACCAGAACCTTATAACAGAGGCCTTGAGAGTACTTTCAAAGTCAGGTATATTTTCATGCTGTTAGTACAACAGAATATTATTTCAGAAGAGAAATAAAGAAGGCTGATCATAAACTATTTATCAATTTACATTTACCCACATTTGATGAATATAAAATTAAGAAACTGGGGGGAGGGGGGAAGGGGAGAGAAAAAGGTGCATCTTATTATTCAATCTTCTAAGGGAGCCAGCAGGCTTTAAACTGAAGTAAATGGAAGTTCTTTGTGTGTAGAAGTCAAGCAAATAGCACTGATTGGACAAAAAGCTTTATTTTATTTGCAATTATTAATAGTCCACTACTTCCTGAATTAAAACTACATATAAAACAGAACTGCTCAGTACCATGTTTTGCTACCATTTCCTTCTTTAGTATTTCTTTCAGAGTTGCAAAGACTTCACAGAGATTGTATTACAACTCACAGGATCTTCTTGGAAACAAGCTAAAGCATCTGTATCCTGCTAGGAAAGCCTCAAGTTGTGGCCAATTATTCATATAATTTTTTATTGTGTTAATGAATATTAGCATTTTAACAACTATTATCATGAAGCATAATTTAGGGCAATATTGTCATGTTGCTGAGGTATATTTACAGTTCGTGCAAACAATAGCAAGTGTAATATGCTAGTAAAACAGATCAAAATCACATGTGAAGGAGAGCATTCATGATACCAGTAAAGCTTTCTATTTGTTTGTGAATCCAAGCCATTTTAAATGGCAAAGACTTCTATAAGACTTCAGTGAGTTCAAGTCAATGTTTTCAGCATATGAATGTGAATGTCTAGTATTTACAACCATTTATAACAAGTTTACTTTGCACTTTTTATTCTGATCCTTATTAAGCACATCAGGCTCATGCCCTCTAGCAAATTATTTTAACCATACCTACAATTTTGCACTTTTCCGCCTTAAACATTGTATGGAGTTAATATGCAAATGCAGTTCCAATAAAACTCGAATTTGGCATATAGGCTGATTTAGGGGCTGACTTGGACAACTAAACAAGCAGCACATGATCTGCTGAGTTTTCAGAAAGGATGTTCCCTTTAAAGAGCACTAAAAATTACTGAAGTCATCAGCAAATTGTTTCCTCCTTGAGGCAACGTTTTGACAAACTAATTTTCTTAGCCTATACAGTTTAACAGTAAAAAGAGGATAATTAAGACTTTCAGAAGCAGTGGAATAATTGATAAAGAATAGCTTTTGCCTTTCACACCACTATTTTATTTTGAATGATCAGGCACAACTGCTTTATGTGCAGTTCTTTAATTTTAATTATGGAACAATGATAGCCTAAATCCAACTCTGCATTTAGGATCAACCTCTCTGTGCTATAATTTACAAAAAAGGACAACCTTTTACAAGTCTAGAGCTCTACAAGACTCGTATTCTCCGGAACACAAAATACATTTATATTTATTTCAGACTTGCAGGTTGTTCCCAATGATTCAAACTCTGGAAAACATAAACTAGTCACAGAATGTATTATTATACTCCAAACTAAGGCAATGAAAACCATGGATACAGGATACATGAAGAAGCTAGTATATCTTTAAAGATATATGTGTTCTTAAGTAAAAAATGAGAGAGCATGATAACCGCAACTCCTAACATGAACCTATTTCCTGTGGACTACATGCAGCTACTAGCAGCGAGTATTTATCTGCTTTGTGTAAGGAGAAAGAAGAACAAAATCTGCTCTTCACCACCAACAGTCTAATGGAGAAAAAATAGAACACTTCTGACATCAACCAGTCGTATGCTACCTCTGTTGCTTCAGTTCTTCCTTTTCTTACCTGTTTTTATGCCAAAGAGAGAAGAAAAGACAAAAAGAGACAGAGAGAGAAAAGGGTACAAAATGGCAGAAAAGCCACAGTGCAGGAAATTGCTGTGATTAGGAGAGGATGAAAAAATAGGGAAAAGCAGCAAAACAATAGAAGACGGACACTACTTTGAGGCCTAAATCTGAAATTAAATACAAACACTAAAATAAAATTCAGAATTACCATGTTGTTCACAGATTTTATGATTTTCACGTTGGTCAACAGTGCATTACAACAGCAAGAACAACACCTAGGAACCATCTCATCCTGACATTTCTCACGGCTCACAAAAGTCACAGGAGACAAACTGTGGAATCAGCCTTGTATGTCTTCAGTCAGTATGTCTTGAGTGTACATTTTGTCTTGGTCATAGGACTTTTTGTACAGGCAGACAGTGATAGGACGAGGGGGAATGGATTAAAACTAAAAGAGGGGAGATTTGTATCAGATATTAGGAAGAAATTTTTTATGCAGAGGATGGTAAGGCACTGGCACAGGCTGCCCAGAGAAGCTGTGGGTGTCCCATCCCTGGAGGCATTCCATGTCAAGTTGGAGGGGACCCTAGGTAGCCTGATCCGGTAGGTGGCAGCCCTGTCCACAGCAGGTGGTGGATATGGGTAATCTTTAAGGTTCCTTCCAACCCATGGCATTCTATGGTTCTATGGAACTGCTGAACACTTTGCTCTCATTCTTACAAGATTTGCACATGCACCACTGTAATTTTAAAGAGCAAAAAGGACAGCTGGACATCACTGCCTCCACACTAACAGGGGCAGAAAGGTATACAGCTGCATACATTCATATATATGAATGCCCCTATGGCACTGGCTTTGGAACCCAATGGTCTTTAAGGTCCCTTCCAAAGCAAGCCATTCTATGATTCTAATACTACGACTCTAAAACCCTCTATATGGGGAGATCTTCCAAGTATCAACAATCAAAATCAGTCTGGTTCTGCTTCATGGGACACTAATTTAGCCTTAGAGCTCTATGGGAAGGACAAGCTTTTTACAAATGAGAGAATGGAAATAGAATGATGATCTAGTTGATCTAGTATACCTCTAAATGTCTGAAAAAAGTGACACAAATGCAAACTTCACATCATACCTTGAAATACAAAAAAGTGTTTAAAATTAACTAGCAAGAAATTGTGTATCTAAATCTCCTTTAAACATATAATCAAAGGACCATACACTACAGAGCAATAAAATAGTAAAAGAAACAAAAAAAACCTTACTGTTCTGGTTTATCCAGAAGCTTCAGTTCCTCCTCTTTTGAAGTCTGATAATATTGCTTGATTTTTTCCAATTCATCCTTTTGTGCTCTCTGAATGAGTTAATATAAAGTAATTAATAACTATTTTTTAACAAATTAATAAATTGCTAATGTACCTGTTTGTCTGCAAATAATTATATTTTTAGATGGACATATTTAGAACATGCAAAAGAGCAAGGCTCCTGAGGATCCATGAGCTAGCACTGACTTGGAGAACATAGCAGTACAAATATTGCTAAAGGACGCTTCAAAGCACTTAGATCAGAGAGGTAGCTCTGGTATTTCTACAGCCAAGTGTAAATGCATTCTTGTATACAACTTCAGACTCACACAGCTTAAATTCATGAACACTATCTGCAGAGCAACTTGGGTAAGAAGAGCAATGCACTAGCTTGAGCTAACTGTTTTAGCCACTAACATCTTGGATAAGAGAACAGAGCATATTAGCACACAGCAGGCCTTAGGTAAGGCCAGTATTTTTCAGGTAGTACAGAAGAGACAAGTGATAGGTGCTTCATCTTTTGTTACTGTTACATCATTTGCAATTACATCATTTTAGCCCGATTCCAAAAGCAGGCCCCTGGTTTAAATTTTTGACTTTTAAGAACTAAGTCAGTCAGAGAAATATGTATCTCAGTAGTAGTATTTTTTGATGTTGCCTATTTGATTATTGTTAAACTCCTTAAAGACTTTTCCTACATAAGATCTCTAGTCAAAAATGACAACATAAAATAAAATGTATGCCTGAATTTCTGTGAGCTATGGCGATTAACCACAGACATATCTCAACTTACTTACATTTTCATATAGCGCTTCCAGTGTTTCCAGATCTACTACGGAGTCATCAACACACAGAATAGCTGTATGGGATACAATCACAAATTAGTTGCTAGAAAGCATACTGTGAGTTCACTCCTGTTTCCTGGAAAATATGTGAAAGAGATCTGACCTAGTTAAAGAACATATTTACATCCAGATAATATTTTACTATTTTCAACACTGTATTTTTGTTCTGATTTTGAATTGCAGCACTCATACAAGAACTTATTATAAACCGCCTCAGGAGAACGGAGTCCTACTCTTCAGTACATTCAGCAGTCAAGGCTATAACCTGCCAAGTGTTCAACTTCTTGTGTAGCTGGCCAGACCGGGAATACTGGATATCAGACAATGAACAGCACAGATTTCACAGTAGCATAGAAGGCTGGATAGGAAGGAACTGAGTTGGAGCACTTAAATTGTCCCTGTGTGCATGGGACACCAGAATTATGAAAACTGGGAGACTGGGAGAATTATGAAAACTGCTTGTCTTGGAGCTAGCAAGCTTGGGAATTAGACAGGTAGACAACCTTGCAAGAAAATTCAGATTCTGTTACAGGTTTTTAAGGTATCTTCACAGAAAATTTCACATTTGAGTTCGCTTGATCCACCAGAAAATTACCTACAAGAAAATTTCCAGACAAAGATTTCTAAATCTCATGCAGACACCCGAAGTGTACTTTTCAATAAAAAATTATTCCTCATTACCAAAAAAAAAAGTCTCAAAATGCTTCCTAGCTTTCTTCCAAATGCAACTACACTCGGATTATACAGTGTTATGTGCTTCCAACATTTGCAAATTCCACTACAATTTAGGCAAAACTACTGGTTCATGGTGCTCTCTAATGCAAAATTCCCGTAAGCTAAGATACGCACAATGGCAGATGAATACCTTTGGATGTTTTACTTTTTGGGAACACCGTTTCACCATGATTCATAAAAGGGTTGGGCACAATTTCCGAACTACTGATCTATGTTTAAGTGTTACTGGGAACACTAATCCAAAAAAAAATCAAGATTAAGGCCTTTACCAGTTTTCCACATAATCAGTGACGCATTCAGTCACAAGTACTTGGTAGCTTTAAATTTCAACTGGACAAGATTTCTTCAAAGGAAACTTGACTACTTGTGAATTTAGAAGATTTTAAAAGCTTTTGCTGTATTATCAATCCATGTTTGAAGGGGCCAAGGAACACATCTTTAAATAATTATTTAAAAGTAATAAGCTTTCGCGTGCTCTTCCACCTATCCCATGATTTTATATTGTCAAATTAACCAGCAGGCTAGTAAATTTTCTCTGTGTCAGCGTAATTAATTTTATTAAAAGGTTTAATGACATTTAGAATGCTTTAAAATTTTGCCTGTCAATTATGATTCAATCTGTTGACATTACATCTTGGTTAGAAGTAAAGAATTATATGGAAGAAGGCAGTATCAGGGGAAAAGAACAGCACTATCTCCAGCTTTTGTCTTATTTCAAAGACTGAAAAAAACCCCAAAGTGTAAACAAACATAAAACCCAAGCTACAGAGCTAAACCAAATTCTGTTTTTAAAGAAAAATCATTATGGATTGAATATATGAGATCATCTGTTCCCTCTAGCAAGACAGTTCCATGAATTTAATTATCTTTTGCATTATCCAATGAAATATCAATAGAACCAAAGACACTGGAAAAACTATTGGAAAACTGATTTCACAGTCTAACACATTTAATTTTTAGGATTTTTAAATGCATATATTTAGTTCAACATTTCTCTCTTGTGGTTTCACTATGATCCTATTTTGGGGTACTCTGAAATCTGCTTATGAAGAAAAATTTATTACTACAGAGTTATTTAGGAAAGCAGCTAATAGGAGGTAAGTTGAACTCATAATAGAAATACAAAACATGTAAGAAAGAGTAGATCTTTTAAGTACAGAACTACTAGGATGACAGCATGGAGTTTAAAAAAAGAACACATTAATAACAACATCAAGATTTGTACATCTTAACTGTCACAGATCTATCAAGAAAGGCCCCAATTTTGCAAAGTGCTAAATTCTGATTAGCATTTCTGTACTTAACAACAAACCTAAGAAAATAGCACTGGTGACACGATAAACTGTTTTCTACGCCAAAATGATTGAAATTAATCCAGTAAAACTGAATCTGATAAGGTAGCATATTTGAAACGAAATTAAGAATAAGCAGTTTTAAGAGACATTGATTTGAGTTATTTTATCTTTTGGTGCAACTGTGTATTTCCATAGAAGTACCAGGAAAACATTTTCTGACATATTTGATATAAAACCTGACCTGCTGTTACTGGCAATGCCCGTGCAGATAGGGCACAGTTAAAAATCTAGCTATATTAATTCAATATAGTATGATAGTTTGACATCTTAGGATGTTAGTACATGTAGAGACACACTTCCAGAAAATCAGAAGTACTGCCAAAATCTACAGCAGACACGTTTATTTAATCTTTGTGTATTTTAATATCTTTACCTTTGTCCTTCTATCTCTTTCCACTCAAACTGATCAATCAATGTAAAATGCATTTGCAGCAGAACACAAAAACAAGAGCGTAAAATTACAAAAATTGGTCATTTAAAAAAAAAACACACACATTGATTTTAAAAGCTGCAAGGAATCCCCCACAATTCACAGGTGTCTTGGTATTCTTCATATTCTTAAAATACAGCATGCGCAATACATTCACAGTATACTGTGTAAATTAACTTGAGTTGGGGCAGATGAAAAAAACCTATTACACTAGATCAAATAAACTAATCATTTTACTTTTTTTCTTAGAGCTGAAAAAAAACTTCTTAATTTTTCTGTTAAAAAAAAAGCCAAGCTTTAATCATACATATTTTAATATAATTAAAAATTAATAAAAGCTCTGATATTTTTTCAAAATCCTCTTCCATACACTGTGAATCTAATCATGATACTTAAACGTATTACATTTCATTATATCAAGACTCATATAAGTGTAAGTAATATAGGTGAAGTATCATAAATCTACAAAAGAGGCTCCAAAACAATTAATAGCTATTACAATATCAATCATCATTGGTGGTTTTTACTTTTATCTTGCTTTCTAGTTAGCTGTCTTTCTTACACTGTCAGTTAAGTTAGAATATTTCACCTACACCTCACAATATGTCGAAAGGAAGTAGACTCATGCTGTGAAAAGCTGGTAATTTTATTGGGTTCCTCTACCTTTAAAAAACCTGTTACTTGGCCAAGTCTGGTTTCTGAGATCCTTTCTTGCAGGGAAATTGAGGCAAACATTTTTATGTGGCCTATGGTGTCTGCTCACAACAAGAAGAATTTATATACACAAGGATCATTAGTGCAGGGCTGCACCCATTAGGATATAATAACCGTCAGCTAGGACAAAAAACAGATCAGCATCATGCATTCAAACTAACAAGCACACATAAAAATACTTGCCAACTACATTTCACATACTAAGAGTATTGCTTCAAACATAAACTTTTAGCAAA
Organism: Numida meleagris; assembly: GCF_002078875.1. Taxonomy (NCBI): domain Eukaryota; kingdom Metazoa; phylum Chordata; class Aves; order Galliformes; family Numididae; genus Numida; species Numida meleagris. The sequence goes on along the minus strand of NC_034414.1, from coordinate 31,145,883 downwards.
GGTTTTAACAGACTTTTTAAAACGAATCTAACTGTAAAAAACAGATTCCCTACCGGCACAGATTTTTCACATACTCTATTTTATCACTTCAAAAATGTAAACCAAAGAAAAGCTGAGAATTTAAAGCATACTGTCTGCAGTTCTCATACAAATGTAGACCTTAAAGATCAAACATGAAAAAGATATCTCTCTCAACTTGCTTAAATACCGAGAGTCTTAAGGCTGACCCTGATATACAGCTTCGCTCCTACTATGCACATTTTGGTTAAATCAGGATTTAATTCCTGATGACAGAGCTTACATATACTTAGCAATATTAAGACACTTAAAATGACAATTAAACTATGAAATATGAAGAAATTATCTTAACTGCCCTCTAATGATAAAACAGAAATATGCCATTTAAATAAAAAGCGCTTGCCAAAGTTTCACTCATTTGGCCTGAAGTACTTGACTTCTTTTATGTACTACATTCTGCTGAGTAAAGCTCAATATCACGGGAACATGAAGCCTACCGCTGGGACATGTAAATGAAACTGCTACTAATCTAATCAACTAGGAAGAGATTATGACAGCTAAATACAAATCCCTACTTTGCAAAACTACCTAAAATATCACAATTGTTCTGGTTTACTTCTGACTGATCTTGTGTTTTGAACTCATTTACAGATTTTCTCCAGCATTTAACTATAACATAACAGAAAAACATTCAAATACACAGTATTAAGAAGCACCATATGAATGCTGTAGGTTTAGAAGAGTAGGAAAACTCAACTTCTGCAAGAAGACACAAGCAAAAGACTCTGGCACTAATGTTAGCCTACCCACATTAGACTGGATGCCCAAGGCAGATGCACAAAAACATATGTTGTGAATTTTCCAGAACAAAGAAAATAACTTTTAAAGGAAATTGCTTCCCTGCTTCTGAGATGGGTATGCAGCCATCTCTCTGCTTTGTGCATAGTATATAGAATGCATAGAATGTATGTATTTAATATTCTGTGCGGAGGCAAAAGTCATACAATTTCAGAACGTTTTAACTTTTATTATCTTTGTTTCCATTCCACAAAATGTTTTAGGCAAAAGACAAATATACAAAAGCAGATGGCACAAGCCAGGTTTTGTAACAAAATCAATTTAAATTCATCCCATCTAAATGTGATCTATATTCTCTAGTATCTTCATAGAATAACATGTCACTGCATAGTTTACATTATCAGTGAACACAAGTATGCTTCAAATGCACAATAAACATGCTAGGTCTCCATACATGCTATTACAGGTGGTCCAGTCGTCTTCTGATAGAATACATGGAATCTTAACCATTATACTTAATTACTTAAAGTCTAGGAAATAAATATGTATATATGTATTAAATTAGTCATAATGCCAAGGATCTGTGTTCAACTTTCTCTTTTCTTTGCCATACCAGCTAAGTTCTGACATCATTAAAGTGCTATTATGTTAAACATTTGACTGGGTAAATGTGCTAGCAAAGTCAACAGCTGTTCTGCATGGATTAATATGTCACCTTATTGTCACAAAGAGTGCAGTGGATTATAAAGTGTGCATCTTGTGTGATGCATCGCATTCGTTGATTTAATCCCAAAGAAAATATGCCAGTATGTAAGAACATATAGTAAACGTGTTCTAACAGAAATAGGAGGTATTAGACAGTGAATTATTACCAGCAACACACAGAAGCGGAACTTCTGGTGCTCTGCAAGTTTAGTAGAAAAATGTAGGTATTATAGAAGTAGGGAGAGATTTGGGAGAATCACTCTTTTGGACACAGGCATCCAAATTTTATCTACATCCTGCTTTCAGTTACTAAACCTTTTCCATCTGGGCTGCCCCACAATTTTGTTAGTTTCCTCTTGAACAAATGTCATGGGAAGTCAGCCCAGATGATCTAAACTGCACAAAAGATTACTACTATTATTTGCTTTCTAGACTACTGCTATTGCTAGCTACTACATAGGGAACCACTTGAGTAACTGGAATGTTGGTCAGTAAGCAGTTGGGACCCACAGAGGGTCTTTGCATACATTAATAACCAAAATTTCCCATTAGAAACAAAACTGAATCTTCTCGCTATGGAGTGAGTCATAATATTTTAATAGCAAAGCCACACAAGTAGTCTTGAGCCACAAATTTGTCCCTCAAGCTGTTATGTTTCAGCTGAACAATGACAGAAAAAAGTAACACAAGTACACTGCTGTGAAAACCTCCGTCAGTGTGTAATATTACAGCATGTTCCACACCTAACAGCTGATTTACACTATTCCTCATCTCTTTCGTGTGAAGGTTTTAAAAAACAACAACAGACAATGGCTTGAAAATAATATCAAACCTATCCACAACTTTATTATCACTATTTGATTTTAAAATATAAATGGAGATTCTACAAAGCTCACTAAGACAGACATATTCTGTCTACTTCTTAGGCTCAGGAAATTAATATTATTAATAATGGTCTAACAAGGAACTATATTACCATCTTCAGTACCAGATTCATTGTTAAAATTTGTTAGCATTCTCAGAACATTACAACACATGGTGGGGAAGGCTTACTCTTCCTCTTCCCCCTACCAGATATTGAGTATCTTGACAGGTGCAGCATGGCAGTATAAACTTTCCCTCTGCATCATAGAAGTGCCAGTACTACACAAAATGTTTATTCAATTTTACCCTGTCTTCTCCCTAGATGGTACTCAGATACAGCAAGAATTTAAATTTATCTGCAAAGGATGAACTTCATTCCCTCAAACAAACATGTGTGGGTGATTCCCTTCCCAAACTGTGGCAGCTGGCTCATTATCAAATGCAAAGTGAAACATCTGTGTGCCAGATATGGCCACTTATTTGTTTTGCACTGCTGAGCTATCTAAAGAGTATGCTGTGAAGCTATTTATTCCAGTGTGAGAGAGTAATCCTACAAATATAGAAGTCCCACAGCATTTTAGAGAAATATGTACTTTTTCTTGTGGTTAATCTCATTTTCTCTGCAATTCTCTATTTTTTTGCATTCATCTGTGCGCAAATGGCAATTCTTCACAGAAGTAATGTGGGGACAGTTTTCCTAGAACTGCCACTTAATCCATTATAGACAGTAAATCCATTTGTACATGGATTTTTAAGAAACACGGTCAGAACAACCTGAAATAAAATTAGGTGCCCCCCTTTTTTTTTTTATTCCAATTCTCTTTCTTCCAAGTTTCTTTATTCTCTGTTGCAAGCTGGAAAAGAAAATAACTTCTTCCTCTTGTGTACCAAATTATGCAGTGGAATGTGGTTTGAAAAAAGGGATGAGTGTTTAATTATCATGTTTCTTAAAGGTAACTCTTTTTAACTCTACTTTCTAAAAAAAAAAAAAAAAAGATTCAGAACAACCACCTTTTGACACTCACCACCAAATGATAACATTCTTTTTTTGATTAAATGTTGTAAAGAGTGTTTCATGGCCTTTTTTTGATACTGACTATAGCAGCCCTTGAAGAATTTGTCCGCTAATAGACAGGACTCCACAGAGACTACATTAAACAAAAAATATGGGATAAACACACACTAGAAACATAAGTATACTGTTGTCTTCATTACAGTACACATTTCTAAAGGTTCCTTCTACAGAATAGAACAGATGTAGATGTTTTGCTTGAGTCTGCAAACAGGTTGCTTGTGTTTTTTCCCCAGAAAGAATCTACACCTTTATCTATACATAGATCTTGATTAGAGCCATTCATACTAGTTTGAATATTCTCTCTCTTTTTTTTTTTTAATTTCCACAAGCAGTATTCCCGAATCCTTTCTGTATCTCCTAGTTGTTTCCATAACCAAGCAGAAGCATACCCTATTGCTGCCTTGAGCAACAAATGTGGTGACAGGCCAGTCATTTGCTACCTCTCAGAATAGAGAGGGCGATGAGTTACAAACTTTCCTTCAGTGAAAGCACTTGTTTCAGTGTCTCTTTTCTACTAACGTTCTAATTTTCATTACACTTGTGGGACTATATTAACTACATCTACAACTACAACCAGGGTACTTCTGTAGTCTGCAGACAGAAACAGCCCATATATTGTACACATTTCAGGGAGTTGTACTTTTAACTAGGTCATCATTGTGCACTCTGAGACTGCTCTGCATTGCTCTGCAAACACACCAAAGAGGAAAATTGGCAGATTTGCTTCAAAAGTGAACTGCTTACTCAAACTTGAATGGTAGCATATATAACTACAAACATTTTGAATACTTATGCTTCTATCTTAAATTGGACATAAATTGGCCAGAGGACTTCAAAAGCTACAGAAGAATGGCAAACTGACAGCTACAGATAGTTACAGTGACTTGTTTTAGTAGAACATCATGGCATGGAAAATAAAAACAATTTCTAAAGACACTACCCTGTTTTTACATTACAGCTGCTATTCTATCCTATTCTGCTATAATTCCTGATGGTAAATTATTCAGATTCTTAATAACATTTTTCCCCCATCTCATTCTAATACCTTTCACACAATACTGGCAGGCATGAAGTTGTTCCTTCTTTTTTCCCTCCAATCCAAAAACCATCTGTAAGCCCTTGTGCTTTTAAAGTGCTACATGCTCAAAGGCTCTTCTGAAATTAACAATAATCAATGCCAGCAGCATCTCAACACTCTATCCAGCATTTGCATGTGATGGAAGGAAAACAATAGCAAAAAAGGAGACATCAACTTGAATTCTTCCAGCAGTTGTTTTAAATGGTGGATATTTTCTTTTTTTTTTTAAATGTGAAAAAGAAATAAACAATATTCTTAAACAATATCTTTTAAAATCCAGAACATAAGCAGAATCTGAATTACCCCAGGGTTCTGAAAAATCTTTATTTCTGTACAGCTGCATTGCCAAACTCAGATAATTTCTACCAGTGATTGAATTTATACACCGAGTAGCCCAATGCCTTCAAAAATGCTATACAGTAATTATCTCCCTGATTTCTGCATGGTAGTTGCATCAGTTTTGAATGTACTTTTCATGTTGCTAATGAAACAAAATGTAAATATTCAACAAATACATACAGTATGTTCGAAGTCCTAAAGACTTGTATACAAAACCTCTATTTAACTTTTGTTCATGTGAGACTTGCTTAAGCAAAAAGAATGCAGGAGTATGAAACCACCTTGAGAAAATACTACTGAAAGTGATATATGAACTGAAAAGGTACAGGAGTTGTACCAAAATTTGCTTCTAGTTATTTAGTTGAAACTTTTACTTCTACAGGAATATTCTGGAAGAATAATTCTTCAGATATAATAAAGAGGGCCACACTCAAAGTACATATTATAAGAAATTCTCTGAGTGGTCCTATAAGAAAATATCTATGTACATATCATACATTGTAGTTCTGAACTGCTTACCTTGCTGAATATCCTTCATCTCCAGGTGCAAACTGGATATTAAAATTCCTACAGTTTGTGATCGTTTTCCATCCAACAATTTGATAATCTAGAAAGATAATTCAAAATTATCTGAGATCAAATAAACACTCTGCAAATTCTTCATTCACATAAACTCACATAACTGAGTTAAATTCAATGTGTCTCCAAATATTTTTATTAAATAAATGAAGCAGTAGGGTCTTTATCTCATGTTGATGCTCAGCACCTTAATGAATACTTGATAAATGTAAGTTTTAATTCTCACCGCATTAGCTCTTACTTGAAGCATGCTATTAAAAAGTAAAATTGAAAGTGCAGAAAATCTTGATTCTAGAAGATACTTTTTAACAGTTCTCCTTAAGCTCATTAGGGCAAAACTATTTAAGCTGTCACAGAATCACAGAATTACCAAGTTTGGAAAAGACCCCTAAGTTCATCCAAGTCCAACCATCCACCTATCACCAGTATTTGCCCACTAAAATCATGATCCTTAGCACAGCATCTAACATTTCTTGAACCCCTCCAGGGACAGTGACTCAACCATCTGCCTGGGCAGCCCATTCCAGTGCCTGACCACTCTTTCAAAATACTCTTTTGATACTCTGAGTACATTACAAATTCCTTAGTTTATCTCAGAGTTGATTTTTCAGTAAGAGTACATTTTACTCTGATTGACAGAGGTTCGTCTCTTGACCAAAGAGAATTGGAGATATGTTTTCTTATGCACTTTCAACACTCCTTCTGGATCAGTATGGGTTATTGAAAGGATTTCTTTCACTTCTGTCTGATTGTACTTCTTCCTCCCCTTTCACAATCTAAATGGATTTGAGGGTTTTGTTCATATTTTGGGTAACAGATACTTGTTAGTATAGTAACCAACATTTAGATCGTAATCTTTCAGATGTTGAGTGGAGGGAAGAGAAGGAAATTGGGAGAGGGAAACTTTGAGGAAGTTATGCTGATTAACCTGCTGATTAAAATTAGTGATACTGATATTTATCAGTCCATAAATAAAGTCATATAAGGAAAACTATCATGATTTTAGAAATGTAGTTCAGATGTTAGAAGAGACAGATTTGATATGTGAAACTTGCATTCTCAACAAAATTTCCCATAAAGTTTGCACTGTTTGTATGTGTGATTTTGATTCATTTTTTAAGCAAGATAAGATAGTGGCACATCACACCAGAAAATGCAACACAGATGTGAAGTTCTTCAAAATAAGAAAATGTTCATGTTCTAGCAGCTGGCTTAATCTGTAATGCTGATGAACAAATGCTATTAATAACTCACATGTAAAATTAAAACCAGTAGCTAAGTTTTCCCTAAATGTATGCTTCCAAATTTACCTCTAGTAATTCAGTGACATTACTATTTGTATATTTATAATATCCAAAATTGTAAACAGTTTTTTTTCCCCGTGATGTTGTTATACATGTTCACATTACAGACAGCTAAATGATAAAACTCACACTAACTTATATAAATGTTTCCCATAGGTTTTATGAGATTTTGGAACATTTAACTGTGCAACTGCCTAGTCATTCACTACATAGAAGTTGTAGCTGAAAATACAGGGAAAAGAGAAGCAATAGTAACATTTTCTCCTCAAAAAATGTAGTTAGTTACAACTTGTAGGGTGCTGAAATTGGACAGTATATGAATAAGTACAAATACATGCTGTCTCCAACAAAGATCTGACAAAAATCTTATTTTATGTCTCTGTGGTAGAAACTCAATTTAATGAAATTATGTTAAAATGGATGTTAAACATCTTCTGCCAAAATTGGAAATGAAATCTATCCTGAGAGATTTTAAAGGTTATATTTACAATAATTATATCGGATATCAGCAAAGGAATACTGTTTACGTACTATTTAAAATATTTTCTTCAAACGAAAAAAAATCAGGCCCCTAACTCTCTGAATACATAAACAGATAAGGTGATTTGGCTATCAGTTACCAGAAATGAATACTCTCTAAGCACCTCATCCTGTTAACTGCAATGTTTCAGAGCAAATATAAGCAACTGCTCGGTTTATCATGGTCATTTCTGAAACTTTAAGTGAATTTGCTGAAGTCTTCAACACATTAACTTCGTACAGGGATAATTACAGGCTTGAGTAGTATGCAATTTGTATAGCATTCACTGACCTCCATGTTGACCTTGTTCAGGGGCGAATTCATAGGTTGTCATAAACCCCATTAGACATGCCTAGTTTGAGGCAAAACCGTTCCAGGCTATAGCCATTATAGACAATATGACATTTCAAATAAATCTTTTATTTTTAAATGCTAAAATATTATTTAAATATAATCAAACTAGCTTCCATTGCATAGCAAGACTTCCTTCTTAGAAGACTAGTACAATACATTTAGAGAACTTCTATTATTTTAAAAGCTAAAGTGGAGATTCATGTTTTAAAATGCCCAACCAACTGTATGTTCACAGGCATTTCAGACAAACGTACACATGGTCACAATTACCAGACATCAAACTAGTCTCAGACTACCTGAAATAGCTTCAACAACATGAAATCTCTAACTGAAGGCTAATATTTTATTCATTAGAGAGCAAAAAGGGAGAAATAAGACAACAGAATGGCTCAAACTGGGCAGTCCTAATATTGAGAAATTATACAGGACTTTTGTTACAAACTTTAAAACCAATGTGCATCCTGAAAAATCAGAGCTAAAACAGAGAACCTATTTTCTGAAATAATCATTTCGCCCCAAATAATGCTTATTCTGGAGAAGCCACTGAAGGGGATTATATGTGTGTATGAATTCTAAATGGAAAGGAGATGCAAAAAATTCTTCAGTTTTCCAGCTCATAAAAACCATAAGGCAAATAAAATGGAAGTTTGTAAAGACTGCATCGAACTATTTAGTCTATGCTTTTAAAAGACAAATCACTGCTCACCTCTCAGCATATTGTGACTTGCTTTTAGCTGGCAGCAACAGGGAAGCAGCTAAGATCCAGCTGACGCCAGCTGATGCTGCTATGCCAGCTGGCAGGGTTTGCCAGCTGCCTGCTGCTCCCAGACGATGAATGTGTCGTCATAATGGATGCAGCACCTAATGGCTCAGGGACAATACTGTGAGTGTCAGTGCTAATTCATTTAACTCACTAACCTGTAACACCATTTGCTCAATGTGGTGTTCCCAGAGTGTTTTTTAACGTTATTGAGTTAGTTGATCTGCTTTAGACAAGCATCTCTTTTATATCTTTCAAATATTTATCATATAACGTAAAAGGAGAGACATACTGAAGCTTCAATACATTCATAAAGTAATCTGTCATTCCCATTAAAAGGTGTTTCCTTAATGTAGCAAGAAATGCATTTCATTAAATATTATATGACAGACAACTGTTTTGTCTAATTGTAATGTCTACAATCTGTCCAGGACACTTACTGTTGCAGAAATCTGAACAGATTCAGTTTACTTCAGTGATTAAATGCTAAATCCTTCCCCCTGCTGGTGCACGGATTCTTTCCATAATATTTAAATTTTGTGAGAGAAACCATAAGCTAAAAAGCTGTCCTAGATATCAGAGTGTTTTCCTTCATTCCTACTCATTAACTTCTATAGTGAAGTCAACAGCCTGGATGCGTAAATAGTCTGCTGAAACCCTGTTCAAACAGAGGAGGAACATCCTGTGCGAGAAGCAAGTAAGCAAGTATGCCCCTCCAGACTTTCTACATAAACACGCCAAGACTACGAATGAAATTTCAGAACCTTAAGACTATACATTATGCCTTCTCAAAGAAGAGACATATTTAACCATTTTATATTTACGTGAATGAATCACAGTTTTAGATTTTATCCACATTCATGGTATTTTAGTATATGTATTTCTAACTAAAATTCTACTGGATGAAGAAAAATTTATTTTTATCCTTTTTATAAATGACAAGCAAGTGGCAATGTTTCAAGACAAAAGTGGTAAAAAATGAGCTAGCAAGAAACTTACTTCATTTTCTTTATTCCTGCCAAACAAAACAGAACCACATAGATAGATATTTACTCTTGTTATATACTTTTCCCCTCCTATATGACTGAGGAGCTCTGCGGTAAACAAGGAAATGCCATATTCATTCTTCTAAGCACAGCCCAAATCATAAAAAGAAAGTGAGAGTGCCTCAGAAGAGTGCACACAAGCATTTTACTACTTTTACTCAAGTTTGAACACTGTTTATTATCTTATGCAGACGGCTGAAGACAGTCATTGTGTTTCAACCTTGCAAGGCATCCAACATTTTCTGCAATATCTGCTCTTCTTGCAGAAACACAAATTTCATTAATTTCAATTCCTCATTTAGTTAGATGGACAAAAAACTTGCTGACAGACGTATCCCTTTCAGTTAAAAAAATGCAATTCACTCAAAATATTGACACTCTTCTTAAATGGGAACACATGTTAATAATTATGTGAAGTCTGTTAGAGATAATAGACAACAGAAAAGCCATTATCTTTAATGTCCTCCTGCGTCTTTGAAATGATAATCATTGCACTAAAGGGCCAAAAATGATTGATGGACTTTCATTTGGAGCATACACCTGACACAAATTACTTGATATTTACCCTCCACCCCCTTTTTTTTTATTCCAAGAAGATAGAATGGCATCACAAACATCCAACTATCCTGTTTCTTGAATAAGTATAGGAGGGTAAGTTCCTCACAAGTCCTCAAATATATTGGAAAAAGTAATGCAACTTTGAAATATGTAACTCCAGTAATGGAGCGAGATAATGCACATGGAATAAATCATAGCAAAGGAATGTTCTTTCCTAAATAACTTTTTTTTTTTAGGCTTACAGTGCATCAGAGCTTAATACATAGAGAATCTCGCTTTTTATTTCATTTCAAAATACATTTCCTGATCCTGCCTTTCTCCTGTTTGGTAGTACAATCCCCTATTTTGATAAGGCATATCTAATAGAAAAAGGAAACCCTATGGGCTTGAAAACAATTGCATGTGCCTGTCAGCTTCAAAATCTACATAGGTATGTACAGACAAGAAATATTAACAGTTTAGAATGACCAAAAGCAAAAATTCTTTAAATATAAATTTCAGTGCTTCATCTGACATGAAAATGCCAATAGTGAGTTTTCACAGTCTAGGAAACATGTTAGCTTCTTCAAGTTATATTAAAATCTATTGAAAGCCGAGTTCTTTCCAAAAGAACAGATATTTTTTTTTTTTCAGCAAAATGGGTTAGAAATTTTATATGTTAATTATTTTCAGCTTTCATTGTTTTCATAAACAGCTATGGACCTTAATGATAGTGTATAAAATTTACATATAGTTGGACATTTATGGTATATGAGAACTTTATATTTGAAATAAATTTACAATTTCACATATAGAACCGTAAAATGTTGTTTTTTTAAATAAATCATACAATCCTTGACAAATGTTTTAATGTTTTAATCTTCGTGGATAACACAACAGATGCAAAAATCATATATCTAGAAGGCTGAAATCTAAGCATGAGAAAATATGAAAATGATTATGAAAACAATCTAGATTAGGAGTGGCATTTTCAAAAGCATGCCAATGATAAAACTGGGTGACTAAACAGGAGTCATATTCACAAGATCTAATAAAAACCTACACCTAAACTGGAGTTACATAGTAAAATAACCTGGAGGTTCTAGACCTTTCTATTCTTGATTTCCAAAAAGCTCTAAGTCATTTTATAAGTGGGACCAAATAGATGCATTTGAAAAATCTTAAAGTAACTTAAATATGTAGATTAAGCTAAGTCAATTGACCAAAATTGAGAAATTGATTTGATTCATTCACAGGTTAATGAACTCTTCTTTATTTTTGTCTAGTAGCTTTGCCTGCTGCAAATTCAACCACTTCAGAATTAACCTAGGCAATAAATCCCACTCTCATACATTATTCATCCATCTAGAGCCTCTGGTAAAGTTCAGATTTAAGCAATTGCCTCTTTTCCATTTTATAAATATCACATTCAAAAAAATCACTACATTGTATTACATTCGCTAAGACCAAAATGCTTTTAGTCTTACACTTCAAAAGCATTATGATAAGAAAATAATTCACTTACTAATCTTTAAACATATTGCACAATCTTGATCGTTAACTACATATGATCATACGGCAGTAGAACTTTACAGGATTGCATATATGCAGAGGAGATAAAAGCACAAGAATCTGAGTTTCCTGAAATATGACAGAGAATGTGGAGTTGGAAAAAAACAGTTCTTCCAAATCTGCTGAATTTTCCATAGGAGTGTATGATTGAAGAAGCATGAGCAGGGCTTCTAATGTCCAGATAAACAGGACCATAATAAACTTCAAGAATATGTAAGTGTACCAGGAGGTACATCTGACCTTCATTTAAATTATATTAACATTTAAACTACATTATTTTTACATTATATCACTGTCAAATGAAGCTACTTTATTTTTCCCAAATAAGTCAATATATGACTATAAAAAATAAAATCTCCCTCTATGCAGTCCTTTAAGGCACTACTGTTGCTGGAAGGTTCTTAACTTCCCTTCCTTTTTTTCCCATATATTTGTTAGAATGTGTTATTTTTTTAATTACTGCACTTCAGTTTCTAGTAACTATAATCTCACATCAGGATGACAGTCTCTAGGAACTCTGAGTCAGTCTCTGTAACTGACTTAGTAAGTCAATTTCTGGCAGGCACAAAAGCAATGTGCTTTAGAGTCATGGAGCACTTCCACTGCAAAAAAAAGGGGCAAGCAGCCGTTTCCATCCAAAGGAGAATGGATAGAAACTGGATTTTATGACTTCAAATTGAGATTCATGACGTTGGAAAGGCACTCAAAACGTCATCCAAAGCATTTCTGTACTCCAATATACTATCAACTATATGTGTACCATTCTAAACAAATTTTCTTAATGATCTCCCAACATAGAAACACATTTTCCCTAACCAAAAGTGCTCTACAATCCTTTGGTATCCTTACTTTTAGAAAGCTTTTCATAATTTTTCTTTGCAGCAGCTGCATGCACTTGATGACACTTACTTTTTGTCCCACATTAACCTCCTCTTTTCTAGACTAAACAATCATAATCAGTGAATTTTTCTCAGAGACTACTTCTACACTTTTGATCATTCCCACTTTTCTTGACTCTTAACAGTTAGTAAACATTTTTAATGAAGAGTTGCAGTGCTTAAATCTAGATGCTGTTCTTAACAGAAACAAGACTGAATGGATTGTATTGCAAGCAATGCTTCTGTTTATGCATCGGTTTTGCTTCCCCTTTAGTATCATGATTTGATAACTCCTGCTCCTCTTTGAGATCCATTACTATCCCAAGATCACTTCTGCTAACCTACCACCTACTCAGTTGTACTCATATTATTTTTAGGTAGGCAGATTATTGTTAACTGTATAAACTTGTGCTTATCTCTATTTTTCAGATCATCTCTCAGTTACATAAGAACTTTCTAAAGAGTCTAATTCAAAATGTACGTCGTCTCTTGCAACCAAGTGATAGCTGAAGAGTTAATATTCCATTATCCAGGTCATAAGTGAAGATACTGAGGTAATCAGAGCTAGCACTGACTCCCACAGAATCTTCATTGTATTCTACAATCTTGACAGTGAAGATATGCATATGTATAAAAAACTTCTATATTATAAATACATACTATGATCTTATACTGCATTTTCTTACTCACATAACAATTCATACAAATATATTTATAAATTCAGTTCAAAATAGCACTGGAAAATAGATCATTAGTTTCAGTTATTCAGGTCAAGATTTACACATTTCTTGCTGAAAATGGTAGATGTTGAGTTGTAAGAAACAAAAGCATAGTTGACAGTGAATGTTGCAATCAGGGTTGTCATAAGGGGTCTGCTATGAAGACAAATACTTAAAACCAAGGTTTAATGTGATGTTTTGCATTTAAGCATTCATTTATTTAAGCATTTTAGCATATTCATTTAAGCATTCGTGTATTCATAAACATTTATTCCATGGCTGGAGCATCTTTCCTACAAGGACAAGCTGAGAGAACTGGGGCTTATCAGCCTGGAGAAGAGAAGGCTCCGGGGGGACATTATAGTGGCCTTCCAGCACTTGAAGGAGGCCTACAGGAAAGCTGGGGAGGGACTTTTTATAAGGGCAGGTAGCAACCAGACAAAGGGAAATGGTTTTAAACTGGAAGAGGACTTAGACTAGATTTAGACTAGATATTAGGAAGAAATTCTTTACTGTGAGGGTGCTGAGACACTGGAATACGTTGCCCAGTGAGGCTGCAGATGCTTCCTCCGTGGAAGCATTCAAGGCCATGCTGGATGGGGCTTTGAGCAGCCTGGTCTAGAGGGAGGTGTCCCTGCATACAGACGTGGGGGGGGGGCTGTTCCAACAAGATGATCTTAAAGGTCCCTTCCAACTCAAATAATTCTATGGTTGTATGATTCTTTGATTTCACAGACTAGTCATACAGATTATTCTGACAGGTTTCACAAAAATATGAAAATAAATTACGAGAATAAATTGAATAATATGATCTTATTTGAAACTACAAATAGGTAGTAAAGAAGTCACAATTCAAAAAGACCACAATTGTTAAAATCACTTTGATTTTTATAAAGACAATTCAGTTATATGAGGAACAATTCCCCTTGAATTTGTAGGACAAGATCTTCCAGCTGTATACGGAACCTGATTGTGAGGCACTGATTTAATTCTCATTCAAGGAGAAAATTATCAAGTAACGTTCTAGCAAGGAATCCTGAACCACCTATCAGCCTGTCATTTTTCTAAATACAAAGCAGGCCAAACTCAGTTCGTAGAAGTTGGTAGGAAATAGGACAAATTTTTGTGGATGAGAAGATATTTAATGCAATGTACAGGTCAATGGTAACATGTAGTATTAAAATAATTTACCTATGCAAAACACAAGCTACTATTCCAAATCTTAAAGCTATCTCAGTATCTTACTTGGAAGGCTTTTTTTTTTTTTTTTTTTTTTTTACAAAATACAAAACAGGAGTTTACAAAGAAACACAAAATGATGCAGCATCAGCTATAATGATGACACATGACGAACATAATCAGATTTTTCTTCCATGACATCTCTATAAAGCATCTTTAACCAGATTACAAAACTCCATACACCATGACACACCATATTTAAGACCAGACAAGCACGTATTTCTGTACTGTATCAAAGAAAAGGATTACTACTAAAGCTCTAGTAGGTATAACTGTTAGAAAGAAGATAAGATGAATGCTGAAAGAAAGCATGTAAAAGGACAAATGAAGCCAGCAGAACTGATGATTCGACATTGAAGTACAAGAGTTTTCTATTTATCTACTTATAAACCATACTGTAACAAAATAAAATGCCTCCCTACTATCATTTCACTCACAGCCCCCCAAGACTGATCCACTGGAGCTAGGAGGCAGACATCTAGGATTTCAGAGACAAAGGAAACACAGGGCCACAGAAGAGGATCAACTGCCTGTAAAAAATGTTCAACTACTACGATTCATTTAACAAAGAAAGTTGGAAAGATAAAATCAAAAATAAGAAATGCTTATATGCCTAGTTTAATTCAAATTTCATTTGAATTCTAAAAGCTGATTTATTTTTCAACAGAACAAACAACAGAAAGTTTATTATTGGGCAATGGTTTTCCTGGTTTGTACCACCATGATCATAATCTCATCAGTTTTTCCAAACTAAATACACAGTATTAGATAAAACTCTAATTTTTTCTGTGAGAATATTTATTTTTGTATTTTTACAGAACATTTTCAAGGAACATTTTTTATTCCAATAATTTCAGTAAATATATCCCTAGTCTTAAAAATAATAAATTTACTTTAAAAACAAAACAAATTAATTCAAATACTGACATAAATAAAGAAAATATATTTGTAAGAAAACATATTGGTTACTCACAAGTGATAATACTTATTATTACTCCATTATTTCATATACTGTATAGAGTAACTTCTACCCAATTCAATTTTGGATAAAGTTAAAGTTAAGCGATCATTAAAAAAATGTCCTGCTGTAACTAAGCTAGTTTACAAAGCAATAAGGAAAAGGAATCATGCGCATTCACCTTTCAGAAAACAGGACTAATTCCCAAACTATTTTGCTGCCACAAACCTGGAGAAGTAGGTATATTCACTTTGTTACTGAGATTTTGAAATAAAAAAGTTATCTATTTGTGCATGCTATTTCTCTATTAAAATTACATCGGATACTACACACCACATGTAATCGAAGCATTTATCAATTAAAATGTAGCATTAAAATATTTTTCATAGGGATTCTTGTGTTCCACTTCATTCTGATATTTAAAGGATTGTAATAATTATTTCTTTAGGATATACTTCCAAATGCCAGAATGTTCCCACCCTCCAGCTCCCCACCCTAGACCCTTTCTCATTTTTCACTTTTTGCATCACGTTAGTTTGAATTTCATAAATTCTATAGCCTTATTGACAATTCTTATTAATTAGTACACCAAATTTATGATGAAATAAGTTTTGAAAAATCCATTTTTGCTGGTATATTTATATGAAAGTTCACTTTGTAGGTATGTCAAAATCAAGAAAGGTAGATAGCATAGCTTACATGGAAAGAGCCCTCTTGTGGTTCAAAGCAGGTAAACTCAAATAGATTCATAATACAGTATACATATACATACACACACATATAAACAGATTTATAATATATATGTTGTTTTAGGAAAACATTACTTGGGCATCGTTCATAAAATTTCGTTTCCCTATCTGCACACAGTAATTGAGAACGGCAAGCTCTCTCTGTAATTGACCATGTCTGAGGCAGACAGCATCCGCCATAATGACAGGCGCTGCACAAACTTTCATCAGTCAAAGATGTGGTCTCCCTGTCCCTTCTTGACACAGCTACTGAGCTATACCAGCAAAGAGTTTTTTGGCATTCTTCATTCAAAACATGTAATAGAGGTATTCCTATCTTCCGTAATACTTTATTTTCTCAATAACATTAAACTTGAGGAAAGTAGATTTGCTAGAATGATTTAATGGTAGCCTTTACTTATAAATAAATCGCAAGGCCAGACATGGCCTGAAATATTGGTACTTTGAGATAAGTGTAAGAACTTTTATTCTGTTCTTCTACACACTATTTTTTTCTACTTCACCAAGATGTAGAACTTTCATTTTCAAAGGGAAGAAACCTTCCAAGCTAAATAATATATTTGAATTCTCTAGCTAAGGTTGAACAACCAATTTTACCTATTGTGCTTTATAACAGGATTTAGAAACCCATCGATCATGTGCTAGTTCAACAATAAATAAAAATGAGGTTTCTTAAAACATAAAACAAAGCACAAGAAGAAAAATAAAAAAGAAAGCAAATACAAAGAAAAATTAAATACCTTTTTGGCCTTGGTTTTCTTTTCGTAAGTCTCTGATAATGGTTTTCTTTTTTCCTGAGTGGTGTCTTTGGAAAACAAATATTCAAACTCAGTAGTATCAAGTATATCAGGTTCTACTAGTGATTCCCATAATGTCGGTACAGCAGTTTTCCTATAAAAAGAGAAAGATAATAATACAACTTCTACTAAATATTGATAAAACCTTATCAACAATAGATTTAAAACTCAATCAAGCACTGCTAGCATACTAACAGCATTCTTTCTCTGTATCTTACTGTTGTAAGGAGTCAAAATATTTTGCAGAAGGCTGTACCAAGAAGTGTAGCTGCTTAGTAGACTACCTGCTAAATTATCAAAGTGCATGTATTATAGTTTTTGTGTACAATAACCATATATTGTAACTGCAGCTCATGCAAATACAGCTCTAGAGATCTTTGCCATTAGGACTGGGAGTATTTCAACAGCAGCTTTTTTTGACTAAATCCCAATAATCTTCCTAGACATATAAAAATAAGCAATATCAACAAATAGTAATCAAATAGTGATCACACTTTATTCAAACATGTTTTAAGAGCATTTGTAGAGGTCTCAATTCACTTCGTGTTAGCTTCAGATGCTTCATGCTCATATTTACCTTTGTTTCAGGTTTAAGAAACTAGAACCTAAGTGACCTATATCCTGGGAGACTAATCAATATTCCACATCACTCAAATTTTACATGGGGATTATCTTTCCTTTTTTACCCTCATCTTTCAGGAACAGATATAGTGTAGATAAGCATCACTGTTTACACTTAAACAAAATACATATTAAACAAAATACTCTTGTTTTATCTGGATTTAGGAAAAATAATTTGTAGTGCTTCAAACAAAGCACTTCAATTCTGAATGAGTTTCAAAGTTTCAATAATTTATGAAAGTATATTCAACAAAAATATCTTCAGACTGCTCTTTTTGTCATATCTATCAGTAGAAGGTGGGCCCACTTCTTCCAGCAGATGTCACTAAAAGGCAATGAAATGAGCTGCTATTAAAAAAGAACCACAAATGTTGTGGAAAACCCTATGAACTACAAATGGCTGACGTCACCAGACATATTTATTAGATGTAATATGCCAAC
Source organism: Numida meleagris (assembly GCF_002078875.1). NCBI lineage: Eukaryota > Metazoa > Chordata > Aves > Galliformes > Numididae > Numida > Numida meleagris. Next base: position 31,127,932 of record NC_034414.1, on the reverse strand, counting down.
AAATGTAATATCTATCCATATAATGGAGTAAAGAACTCTAAAAGCCATATAAATACTCAAATCTAGGATTGTTTTTACTTAATCACACATTCATTGTCGTGAATGTTTAAGGAACTCTATTTTCTCCATTAGCATCCACAATGAAACATATTCTGTATCATGGGAAGTGGCTAGAGTTCAACAGCTTCAATATTCTGTCACCAGCTGCAAAGATTTCATTGAACAATGCTTTTTGGCTCTGTAAGAAGTACTTCAAAGACCAAGATATGTGCCGCTCTGAGCAGCAGACTCTTGAAAAAATTTTCAGATCTAGTGCACAGTGATGATGCTGGATCATTGGACCCAGTATCCAGCAGTTCATCAGGAAACTATGACTTAGATTCTATCTTGCACTCAGCAAAACTTGATGAACCACCTATATTTCAGAAGGAACATTTTGATCCCAGTGAATTAATAGGAAAAATTGCAACAAGGTTTATTTTTGGACCAACTACCTGCTCACTCATTTCCACAAGTAATTTTGGGAAAGTAAAATCAAAATGCTCGAACTAATATAAACTAATATAATTTCCTATGCTTGGTTATACTAGAAAAAAAATCCAAAATTATTATTCTTTCTCATCAAAATAAATTCAGTCAAAAATCTGTAAACTAAAATAAAAGTAGTATATAAATAAAACTGTCTTTCTTAACTACAGATGTCTCTGCCAGTACTGTATCTCCATTATACCAGATGCTTTACACTACAGATTCCTCTGCAGCATGTATTTATGCATTTGCTTCACCTTTTCTGTTCCACCAGAACTACACACAGAGGCTAAGTCCAAGTTTATTTTTTTCCAGAGCTAGAATAATAGCTGCTGACATAGTGCTTTGAAGATAGCATCACCTTAAATGACTGGAAAGCTAAAGTAAATGAAACTCAAAGTTCTTCCCTGACCAAATTTTAATATTTCAATTTTAATTCTAATTCTCTCTCTCTCTCTCTCTTTTTTTTAATAAAAAGAAAGGAAAAAAAAATAGGTATTTTTCATCTCCTGGAAAACTTTTCTTTAGTACTAATTCACGAAACCACTAGAATATTTGGTTGCTCTTTCACTAGAGTTGCTCAGGGAGTACTCTGACTTAGGAATAAAATTACCAAAGCTCCTTCTGTTATAACGCACATAATTTTTTACTTATATTTAACATTTTAAAATAATTTCTTGTGATCTATTATTAGGCTTCTGTGACTGATTCCTTTATTTTTTATTGTTAACACATACAAATTCCATGCTTCTATATGCATTTTTACTCCTTGTTATTGTCTTAAATAGCATACATAAACTTATATCATGGCATATAAACAGAAACTAAGTACAAATAAATTTATTTTACCTGCTGCCTTGCAATTGTATCCGTGTCCAATACAAAGGCTTCATGGGACGGCTAGGTTCAATGGCAGGTTTCCGAGGACCTTGACTTGAAGATAAAGTGCTATTAAAAAAGAACCCAGGTCCAGGGGGTGGGGGCGGTGGAGGTAACCCAGATCCAGGCAGTGGAGGAGGAACAGGAGGTCCCAACCCTGGAAGTGGTGGTGGTGCCGGTGGTGCTGGTGCTTGAAAATCCCTACAGCCTTCAGAAAGTTGAGGTGGAAGTGGAGGCCCGGATGCAAAGTGAGGTGTCACTGAAGTTGGACCCATTGGCAAAGGTGGTGGTGGAGGAACTAAACCTGGCAGTGAAGAATTGGAGAAGGGAGGAGGTGGTGGTGGTAGAGGTGGTGGTGGAGGTGCAGGTGGTGGAGGCAGCATTTGTTTTGGTTGACAAGATAAGACACTTTCTGAAGATGGTACATCATAACTGTCCTTATTTTCACTTTGGGCAGAAATACTATGTGTCAAAGAAGAAATATTAAGCTTTTTGGGTACTATTTGGTTATTTTTCACAACTCTGTTTTCTTCTTCACAAGGTTTTATAAAAGTTTCTCTGTCAGTCTGTATACATACATTTCGGTACGTCTTTGGTGGATTATCATCTTCAGTAGAAACACCAATATCCCTTGCTTCTTCATTCCTTCTGTTCAATTTATTATCAAGTTCCTTCTTCAAATGTGCAATTGTTTCCTCAAGCTGAGCAGTTGATACAGCATGCTCTCCACGAATATGGAATACCCTGAGTTCAAACTGAGACTGCAGAACAACAAAAACCCCTCAGTGAATGTTTTTGTACTCTCCTGACCATTTCACTTGTTATAGCACTAATTCATTCTTTCAGGAAATATATTAAATTAAACCTTCGAGCCTTGCCATGTAAAAGATCACTGGTTCCTCACTGTGACCATGACTGTCATCATTTAGTCAGTGACATAATCCAGTTTTTGTCAATACTCTTCCTCCTGTACTTACACCCCCCCCCATCCCTGTTACTTCTGGCTGACTATATTCTTATGACAGTGAAGATCTATTTTCTCCAGATTATTGTTGCAGGTACCAGATTAGAGGCAGGTACTTTCCAATTAAACCTTATTCCTTCATGTTGCCAGCTCAGAAGAAACTTACAAGTATACAAATTAACATACTCAAGTACTGTAAATGCTTTAATGTGCTGAAATCAGATCTCAATTATGAGTTTGAAAGTACTTCCTCAGCAAACCTAATCTGCATAGCAACATGCTACAGAACAAAGCCACCTTGCTTTGGTAAAATCTTTTGTGCACTCATTGTAGATATTACATATGAAAACAATGCTATGCTAGTATACCAAACAGCAGTCTTTGAATCCAGGAAAAAAAAAATCAGATTCAAATTGATCTGAAAAACCCCTGCTAAAACTGATAAATCTGCACTGCACATAGACACCAAAAGGTACATTCAGCAGGATGGCACTTCTACATGAAAAGGATCAGCAAAGGACAGCACATCACACACCGATAATGAGTCAATAACTCTGTATGAAAATATATAAATAGATATGACGTACATAATAAAATCAAAGGTGCCCTGCTGTGGTGTTCATTTTCAGAAAAATGCTGTACCTCCCTTAAAAGCATTATTTTGTTCTTCATTCTGCCCTCTCTCAGAACTCAGGCTGTAGTTCTGCACCTTTGATTCTGACCTATTAAAGCCTCATTAGTACAGCTGCACTCACAAATGAGTTTGATTTTTCAAGATTTATCTAGTATTTGCCATTGGAACAGGACACCATCCATTTTCCTCGAGCAAAATCACCTCACAGAAGCAAATGGTCCAGCTGACTCAGTTCTCTTCTGTGCTAATATTTATGTAAAACATTAGAAAGTCCGCATTACGTTCTTCCTAAAAATATACCAATAAAAATGGCTAAGATATGAACAAAAGACATCTATCAAAAAAAATAAAATTTCCTCTCTTACTAAAATACATGATATTTATGTAAATAACCAAAATATTGTTGTATTTTCCCCTTGCACCTGGCCCTCTGCTGTATGAGTGACTTCCTTTCTGTACTTGCTGTGTGTCTTTTCTGAACAAACAGCGACAGCTCAGCCTTCGTTCCACAAGAGTCAGAAACACACGAGGCATTATTCTCAAATACAGAAGAAGGGCCAAAAGCTGAGTTAATACATTCTACCTCCATCCAGCATTACAGACTGAGATCATAAAGTACAAAATTAATCACAATAGAGATCCTCTCAGAATGCAAAATGCAGGTTATCTAAATGTCTTTGAAATGATAATGTGGACTGATAAACAAATCTCTTAATACCAAGGGGGTAGTTTTTCTGATCTGGTGACAGAGATTAACATCTAAGTTAATATGGCCAGTATAGTCAATCATAGCCTGTGAAGTCAATTCAGTGCTATTAACTTGACTATATTTGTTCTCCTACTGCTTTATATAATGCTATTTTATATGGACAAAGAAAGACTTTCTACTGATGATACGGAATTGCTCTGATACCAAATTTTAAAATAATTTGTATCTACAAATATAAGGAGGCCACACATCTCTACAGCGATCTACACTGAAAAATTAGCTGTTGTCCTGTTATTAGGCAAGGCTTATTGGCACTACAAATGTTTGAAATGAATCCTGTAAACCGCAATGGTGAGACATTTTCTCGAACACTGTTTAGAGCAAGAACATGCAGAACTTTTCTTGGAAAACAGCAAGCAAGTGCCACACTGTTAAAGTATAACATTTTTTTCACTACTGTTTACTGTTCAGTTCTACTCCAAAAAGTGACTGCACAAACAGCACATCTTCAATGAACAAAGCCATTCTATGTACATCAGAGACAGACCACGACTTTAACTGAGAAGCATACACTTTTACTAGTTTTTACTCTAATTAGCCTGGAAAAACAACACAGAGCAAAGAAAGTGAGCTGAATCTTATTCTGTTTTCTGACTTCATACATTGGTTGTTGCATCTAATAGGTTACTTACGCCAAGTCATGAAAATTAAAGATAACGGAACAAAGAAGACACAAAGTATCTGAGGATATACTATTTTATAAGTGGGAATGTTCCAAAGGGGGGGGGGGGGAAAAAGTAAGAATTCTTGAGCTGCTGCTGAAAAACATTTTATAGACTTCACAGCTTTTTTTCTTAATAGTACTTTGGTCATCAAAGTACTGTGCATAGAAAAGAGAGGAAAAACATTTTTCAAAGGCACCCTCTGACTTTTTGTTCATTCTAAGTAGTTTCATCTTCAGTTTTTGGAAGACTTCACACTTTTTTTATTCTTGTATTGTCTTGACAAAAAAGACAAATGTCCTTTTTGTTAAATCTCTGTCCTTGAAAAAACATACATTTGTTTTAAATTTTTAACAACAATCAGAGATTTAGCAAAGAATTTTTCAAAGAAAAAAATTAAGCCTGTGCCAATTTACATAAAAATCAAAATTCCTTTCTAACAAATACCTCAATAAATATAATCAGTTACATATGGTATATCACCATATTCAAGGGTACGCGGTAAACGTTATACTAATAGTTGATAGTAAAAAAATATGTTAAATGGATTGCCCATTCTCAAACATTTCCAGTATTCTAAATACTTATATAAGTTATATATACAGACTACTATTCTCTTATTAATTGAAAAATACCAAATACAGAGTTTTATAGAGAAAATATAACAAAGATAGCTAGGAGCAAATATGATCACAGCCAATATATAGAAAACAGTTTTTCTATTTAATTATTTACTGATAACTAGCACTTAGGCAGTTGAGAAAGAAATACCGCCTTAGAGTGAGTAATTTTTCAAAACAAAATCATTCGTATAGCAAAACATTTGAAGATACCAAGGTACAATGCAACATGTAGATTTTTTTTTTTTAAATGGTATCAGTGTGGTTGCGTACATACAGGACTAAAAATTACCTAAAAATTACATAACACTTTAAGCAATAATTGACTTCAAGTTTGACAATTTAAATATTTACTTTGAAAATATAGGTGTTCCTTCCTTCCCCTCAGTCCTTCCACTGTTAATAGTTAATAGCTACCATTGGAATATTTTAGATTTTACAAGTTAATTCATTTAAAGAATTCTGTTACAGAGTACATAGCTTCCAATAGCTCATCATTAGCCTTTGTTTTTCCTCAGCTGTCCGATTTACATGCAACTTTACTGGGATGAACCTTCTTATTAAGAATAAATCTCTCTCCTCTTCTTTAAGTTCTAATCAAATACACAAAGAGAATACCTGTTATGTCCTTGAAATTCCTCAGAACCCAAGATATGCAAACTACCTCTAATAATGCTCACTGTACTTCACAGCATATCACAGCCTATAATTATGGATGTGATTCTGTCAACTTTTGCACCTGATCAGTGATTTATTCCCCCATGGAATCTCTGTGCCCAAGGAAAAAAACCTCACTGGACTCCGTATCCTTAAATCTTACAAATAAATAGATATAGCTTTGTATTTGAGAACCACCCAGAACTTCAAAGCAAAACAACTGATAACTAAAAAGGGAACATAAAAAACATAAGACTGTAAGCATGAAAATACAGATTGATGTCAGTACTGACTGGTTACCATTTCAATACGCATTGACTTCTGTACCCTGCAGAATAAAGGACCACTGAATATATTACAAAGCACTTAAGCAAAAAAATCTTCCACATATATAAAGATATTTAGGCTGATGCATATTAGCACGGTAACAGAGGAAGTAGTGCCACTCTCTTCAGCTCTCCTTTAGCAGCAATTCCACCAGTCCCATACCTTCCGGCGGGACACAACTGCCCTAATAATGAAGCTGGACGTGACCAAAAGAGATCAAGTAAAGAGATCAAGAAAGTTATGAATGCCTCAGATTCTCTAACTTCTAGGCACAGACACACTTTGCTAAGTAACGTCAGTAAAAACACCACAGGCACCAGAGTTTCACAGGACAGATAATGTACAACAGCTACAGGAAAACACGTAACATCAGAAGCGCTGTCATACAGAAAGGGAGATATTTGCAGAAAGTGACCTCCCAAAAGTGAGCTAGTTTATGCCAGGCAAAATAAATCTCACATGGCTTGCAAACAAATGGATAGCAAGCTAAATTGAGACAGAAATTTCAAGGAAAACTGACACATTAATGGATAAAATTGACACATTTCATTGGCAAAAGCTCTCCATGTTTTAAACCCTGTTAAAACATTTAAATTCTGCAGAATGGAATGAGGCAATTCATCATACAACACATCAACAGAAGTAAATGATGTATTGCATACATCTTCTCTGAGCCTAAGCTAATCAAAAAATGAAACTACAATCTGCATTAAGAATTCATTGCAAAGCTGTGAAGCTGCACCATGAACAACTAAAACGCAGAATCCAAATACAGTAACAAAAGCCTTTCTTGTTACAAGCATTGTATTTACTTTCTACTCGGTTTCTCACTTGCTACTGTTACCTTGGTCTTGGGACAGCCTAAGATATCAAGTCTGTACAGATGCAAGAAAGCTAACAACAGTGTTTTCTGTTGGAGTTCAAAGATTATACCCAAGAAGAAAAAAAATAAATTACTGGTATTATTCAAATACTTTAAAACACAACATATAAAAATATAGAACAATATTTTCAATTCTGTTTTCGTTAATCACTTGTTTTGATGATAATTTTCAAGAATTCACATTATCTATCATTTACCCATAAAATTAAATGATTCATTAGCCCTACTGATTCATAATAATGCTTTGGCACATAAAATTTGAAAACAACATGAAAAATGACTGAAAACAAGATGAAGATGAAGCTTCAGTGACTAAAACTACAGAGGCAGTATGGATCCAATAAGAAAACTGATTGTAGTAGAGAGCAAGTTGACTCTGATCTTGGGAGAATGTTTTTGGACACCTAACAGCTTTTTTATTAGTGTAGCTGATTAAAATGAAAAGCCTTACTACTAAAATGCTCTTTTTGATGAGTTTTTTTTTTGCCATGAACTATAGACCTTGCAGTCCAGTGGGATACAAATCCTTTGATCCTGTGCAGTCACATAAATTCAAAGTCGTAAAACAACATTGAATTTGATTTTATTAGTGTGGCTGATGTTGCCAGAATTGTAATGCAATCTTGTTTTTCTTCTTTTTTCTTCCTTTTCTTTTGGGGAGGGGTGGAGAAGAAAGGAGAGTTTACTGTCAACATTGCTTCACAGTGTAAATAATTAATTTCTTTGGCAGCCAGACTCCGAGACTTAGTCGTTATAACAAAGTCTTGTAACGACATGAGAAAGTAATGATATGCAACACGTTCTCAGCTTCATTGAATGATTTGGCTGAAGAAAAAGGAAGTTGAAGCAAAAAGCAGCATAAGTACCGCACATGGAAAATAGTAAGTAAGGACATAATTATATTTCTGTAGAAGGATAACAGGTAACAGTGAAAAGTACTTTGCAGTAGGAAATAATCAGCAAAATGATGCTATGAGTTCCTATAGGATTATAAGATTTAAAGTTGACTGCACTTCTAGAAATAGAAGCTTTTCGTTCTGCATAAGCATAATTTTTGTCCAAAAAAACCTGCGAATATGTACACTGATGAGACGACTACCCTCTCTACCAACGTATAGAGAGTACACATGTGCAGGGAAAACAACTAAAACATTTTGAGGCATAGCAAGCCATTCGCTTCCTTGCTATGGAAGGAATTATCACATTCCTCACCTGTTACAGAGAGCGACTTCAACAGAAACAAACTGATCATTTGGTGAAAGAGTTTGTTCTACAACCTAAAATATAATATATATATTATTATATACGATAATTGTACAATTATTATAATATTATATGCAATATAATACAAAATATGCTACCTCATTTCGCTGTAGGAAAGGAAATGAAGGTAGAGGTTGCCTTCATGGTCAGCTTCCCATTCAGAAAAGAAGTTTTCATTAAGGTACATACTTCCTATGAAAAAAATAATCTTTTCCTCACAACTTCATGAAAGGGCAGACTTTTTTTACAGTGAGAATAAAATACTTGCCTCAATTACAGTGATTACAGAAAGAATACACACTTCAAACATTCTTATCAAAGCAAATTATATGAAGAAATGCTACAAACAAGATACTTTGCATGACTTCCAACCTTGGTTTAACCAGGAAGCTCCCAACTCCGCAGATATTCTCATAAATGTTAGTGGTTAAAAACAGAATAATTACCAATCAGGTAACATTTTGAAGAAAACTCCTCACTGTGTTTACAGCCAGTCTTCTTTTTAACACTGTATGCCTTTGATCAGTTTCTTAGCAGGTAAAGATACTGGTATGCTTAGATAAGATACAGTATTTGGCCTTCAGTGATTCTACTTGGCTAACAGTATTAAAAGTTCAATTTTGAAAATGAGTCTCTAATTTTGTAAAAGACATGGCTACTTTAAACTAATGTTTAGTAAATGCTAATTATGCGTTATCACCTTAATCTAGACACTCCCTTTACAAGATTCTGAATACACAAAAATGTGTTTAAAAATTGTTTAAAACCAGATTTGGTCAATTACTCAAAGAGAAAACTATGAGTGTGGTTGCCGGAGCAACCTTAAATTTGTCTCTCCTGATCAATGTTTCTATGAACCGCTCTTTTTTACAGAACCAGCATCTCATTCAGGGATCATGATGAGCGTTAGTACATACAATAATAGAAACTGTATTGTGGAAAAGCTTTGAGACTTCTGCGTCATGTGTGCTGGAGCAAAAATGTGTATCATGAACAAAGCATGGAACCTCAGGAACTGTATTCCAATAAAGCCATTATAATGCTGAACCGGCAAAATGGATTCTGTACTTGCACAAACTGCAAAGTTCCTGCAAGATGTATCATGAGCCATTCTAGCCAAAGTGTTTCTCAACTGTTAATCAATGATACAACTGATTTTCTAAGCAGCTATCCTGAGATACTGGTATCCAACTTCTAGGTGCGAAGTAAGTTAAAAATGAACTATAATACAAACATAAAAGGGCAAACCTAAGCATTCCAATAAGTTTCTCTGACATATCTTGAATCAGAAGGCTCAAATTAGGCCTCTGTGTATAAAGAGTGATAGCGATATATGCTTATCTGAACACATTTTGTAAGATCAGATTTATACATAGGAAACATTCTGACAATCCATAATGAAGCCATCTATATTCAAACCACATTTTGTTTAAGAAGCAAGGGAGGGTGACTTCCCTTGGTCACTCAGTGACCAATAAGAATAAAACCAAATACTGAATAGGTTGTACTAATTCTAGGATACATACTCCAGTGAAAATTGTCAATTTACAAATAAAAACTTTATCATGACACCAGATCCAAGTCTCTGCAATTTATCTCCTACAAGCAGTTTTCTGCCTTAACTTCCAATCTGCTTCTCTTCCCCTCCAGCTTGCTGGTCTTGCTGTTTCTGCTCATGATTTTTCAGTTTAGCATGAGCGTATATATTTTCAAAATCCAAGTGATAGGGTAACGCTATCAGAAACACTCGTACTACTGAATTTCTAGTGGCTTTTACACTTGCATGACCACATTTTACTTAATTTCTCTTCTCCATAATTGTTTCCTATGTTATAGAGGTCTTCCAAATCTGTCAAAATTAAATGTCTTCACATTCACAGTATGTGCTGTACTTTATTCTCCCTAGCACATACCTCACTCAAGGTGATGGGATAAATTAGTTTTCAGCAACTAAGACAGATGCAGGGTTTTTTATAACACATTTTTCTAGAAGAGTTTCATTTTAACCTTAATTAAGCGAAGTGTTTCATAATGTGTCTAAATTTGAGCATGAGGGCAGTCCTGCTGATTTTTTAAGGCTATAAATTATCTTGTTTATCTCTATACACATTTTAACTATCTAATACCACGCTCTGTAGTAAGTTGTTTAGTAAACGGGGTAATCCTTGAATTAGCATAGCTGCAGTTGACATGGAGTCTAAACAACATCACTTCTTACAGTAAAATTGCATTGATGAAAATAATAGGGTGCCAATCTAAGGTGCGCTGAAAGAAAATGACATAAAGAAAAAAGTCCTCCTGGATATTCAAGTTACCTGACAAAAAAACAGTCACAATGTTAACATATGATTAATGGGAAAAACACCAATTATATCAAGAATATGGTAAACAAACTCAATGGAGGAGGAGAAACAGATTTTTGCTCAAAAGAGGTACTCAGAACACTACCAAGTACTTGTTTATAGATTATGACATGGATACAGGTAGTATAATCAACAAATTTTTAAGATATAAGTAAGCACTGACTGAATTGGAGATATCTTTATTATATAAGTAATTCATGTTCTACCTTAAAGAAAAACAACAGTGCTGAAAAATATTAACAGTTCACGAAATTTCTGTCTTCCCAAATTTAAAACAGGCAAATTGCTCACATTTTTCAAGGTGAACTATGATATATTTAACATATTACTTAATTAGTAATGATTAAATCAGTCAGTCTCCAGAGATAAAAAAAAAAAAAAAAGTGTCCTTTTCAGATAACAGCACGAATAACTAGAAACTAACTTTCCTCCTGGGAAAAAAAATAAATAAATAAATTACAGCACTGCCTATCTCAAGAGGAAGATGAGGAAGTATTGGAAAGAAAATAACACACACCATGCAGAATTATTCCAGACTTCCACCTTGAATGAAGATACAATTGCCAACACGTGCTTCCAAGTAAAGTGAAGCACTTCTTATATAGTCCCTTGCATGGTTGCATGGATGATGTAGAAAGTTATTGTTTTATTGCTCTTATCCTTTGCTCTCATTCCCTAGTCTGCTACTCTACCTTCTCTACTACTGGCCATGCAAATTTATCATTACAGAGTGATTTTTATCCTGTTGACATTTATCTATTTAAGTAAATATATATTTAAAAGATAATCTGGCTGCCATTCTCTAGGAGGCTCAGAACTACCAAAATTGTCATCTTAACATAATTTCAGAAGCTTTCAGTCTGTTCTTTCTCATATTTTTAATGCTTTTCTTGAACTTTGTATTGTCACAGTCACATACTGCAAAAAGGCTCCATGTTAAACACAGAGAATTCCTTCATGAGAACAATGTAGCCAAGAAGATTCATAAAGACACCCAAAACATACACAGTGGTGGAACTATTCATTTCACAGCTGAGCACAAAAGACCAAAACGTTTCAAGTTAAGCAAGAGTAGTATCAATGATTAACCACAAGCTGGGAGACCTTCATCAGTAACAACACATGGAAATGCTGAAAAGCCTGAACAGCTCATTAGGAAAGACTGACTAATAAATCCTGGCTGAACTTGGCTGCTCTTTTAGACTGCAACTCAGTGTCACCAGACAGAAGCATACACGATTTAGAGATTTTCTTTTATTTGTACATGTAGGGACATGAAAATCCAGCGAAGAACGCACAAAGTAATAGCTACATTACATATGCATTTAATCTTGTAAAGGTTAAAAACATCAATCTTCGCATCCTGAAACATTAACAAAAGTTGGCATACTGTCCAGTCCTTCAAGATTGTTTTGTTAAGTACTCCAGCATATCAGAGCTTTCAACACTATTCATCACTGACCCCAACAGTTTAATTGTAGATTTCAAAACATAGTGACTTCTGACAAATTGTGGAGTCCTTATCCCTATGAAAGAATTCACATAGGCACACCTAACACTGGGGGGGGGGGGGAGCATTTTTAAAAATTTCTTTAAGATCTCTACCTATGAGCATCAGAAACTTTTCAATTTTGTTGGTATAGACTATTATTAAAAAAGAGTAGATTTAGAAAAAAAAATCAAATATGTTAAAATGTTTTGATTTGGTGTTAAAAAATCTAACTGCTGCTGTTGCTTCTGAAGTTGGAATTCCACTTGTATATGTAAATAAAAAGTATTTTAAATTGTCAAAATGAAAGTGAAATTATGCACTTCCACAAAAGAGTTTTTTTGATAAGCATTCTGGCACACAGCAGCTTTCAACACTATTCGTCATTGTGTTCCAGAATTAAAGTACAAATTCCAAAATGTAGCAAGGATGAGGAGCATCTTTTGTTATACTCACATTACAAATAATGAGCAATGGAAGCACTCACAAAGGGATGCACACTGACCACGAGGGTAAACAAATCCAAAAGAGAAAAAACAAAGTGCCAGGAAAGGAACTGTGTAGCATAACAGACGTAGAAATAGATCTGTAAAAAGAATGAAGATGTCATCACATAGGCAAAGCTTTATTTCTTCATTCAGTAACTGAGGAAATGTTTCTATGCCTTCATGACCTCAGAACAAAAGAAAGATTAATCATTTTGAAATTATCAGACAATTTTGACTAGTGTTAAGACTTTTCCTTCCATGTTCCATTCTCTGTGAGGCTTTGAGGCCCTGGTCTTTACTCTCAGCTTATGATATGAAATTACTTTTCAAGTTAAGCAAGTTCTGTGAAAAGGAAACTTCCTACTCATTCTACATTTCAGCTCTTGAATCCTTTGCAAAAATGCAAAGTTACTAGGGAGATCCCAAAGGTCACTATGAAAACCCCATGCTAGATTCTACAAATGAGGCCAGCCCAGGCTTTCATGATGTCATGGGCAGCTACACGCCAGCTGCTTCACTGCTGACTACATTTTAGGTGTCAGTAATACCATTCTTGCTGTCTTAGTTGCAACTACAAGTATTTCTTTCTAAACTGAATATATATTTTATTATTATATATCTATCACATATATTACTGTATTATTATGTATTACTATATGTTTTATATATATTATATATAAATTTACACATCTATGGTTTTTCTTTTTTATCAAACACAGATTATTATTTATGTGTATATATAATTTTATGTATGAAATATAGCCCTGCAATATGCATAATACTTATATTTTCTTATTTAACAATTATAACTGCTTTTATAATAATACTTTTATAAAAAGGTGTGACTTACAACTAAAGACACTGACGTTCTGTGTATTTTACGATGCAAAAGATGTAGTGAGTTGGTGGAAATGTAATAAACTGTATGACAGAGAAGATTAATGCATGGGGTACAGAGTTAAAGGAGAGCATAAAGACTGATTCCATCATCGAAAAGCAATATTAAATTTGCGTGTAACTGAAGAGGACTTTTTGGTACCGTTGTGCTAAAAGGGAGAAGGAGAAAAGTATTAACTTTTTCCCACACATTTTATAAGAAGTACACTGTGTCCTTACATTGGATTAACTGTTAGTATAACCGAAATATAACCTACAGTTAGTTAATATAACTGAAATATTACCTACATGTTATTTCCTTAATTTTGGAATTCAGCAGTCCCTTCACAATATTTTAATAGTCATTCATTTTCGTCTCCTTAGTTATTAGATACTGTGCACATGGTTCTACAGGACAAAAGACTGTGACGATGACTACTAGCACGTACTGAGCAACTTGGATTTTACTCGTGCAGGGCCTGCTGCGGAAAGGCTCTGCTGCCACCTGGCGACAGCAGCAGGAAATACACCTCAGCAGCAGAGATGAAATGGTCCAAAGCCTTAGAAATGCATCCTTCCGTTTTGGTAAAGAAGACGTGAAAAAATTCCGAAATTCTTTGAGCACACCAACGAGTAAATGTAGTTAAAATTAAATAGGTAAAAACTAAGTATTTATCTCCACTATATTATCCTTTATCTACCTCACATTTATGAGGATGTTTCAATTGAATTATGGACAATGAACTCATTAAGAGGTATCATGAACTATTTTGATTGTTATTCATTGTGCATGATGAAGATTCAAGATTTTAATGTTAATTAATATGCACATTATACGACTAGAACTGATTTCAAGTGTCATCAAAAAAAAAAGGGAAAAGCTTCTGGTTACCATGATAACATAAAGATTGCTCTATAAAATACAGGCTTTATGTCATTCCCCTTCCTTTTTAGTGAGTGTTTTACATCCCTCAGGACTGCTGCACTTCCTGTAACTTCATCTGCCTAGAAAAACAGCAGCCCTTTCACACTGGCTGTATGAACAAAGCTCTGGGTTTACTCCAGGTAAACCCACAGAAAGTTTACAGAACACTGCTTAAAGAATAAAAACCATCATGAATTTCCTTCACATAGTCAAGGAAAAATATAACTTACAAAAGAAAAGGGAAAAATAAAAGATTACGCTACGTGTCCTTCAGGACAGTACTATGGGACACTTTCTATTGCTGGTGAACAAACAGATCTCTCACCTGCAAGCCTCTGCATATAGACTTCTTGGGACAGATGATGCATAACTTTCTTTTTTTCCTGACATAGCTGAGGGCTAACTGTTCTAGACAAGGAATATCTATGATAACCATAACTGCTCAAAATCCAGCTCATTCCAAATGAAAGTGCCCCCCACCCCCCCGCCGAGATTAATCAAATCACCAGTGAAGATCCTCTTATAAAACACATGCCTCTTTCAGCTTCTCTATCACTGTACATTTCTTTACCACAGCCCTATAATCTTATTCTTTTAACACCCTCTATACGGCTAAGATTTTTGCATTGTTTGCTTTTACCTTCCAACAGCACTTTAAAAATTTTTGTGAATCTTCTCCAACAGAGAAGAAGTACCTTTCAGACCTCCTGAAGGTTTTTCCAGGCATATTAGGAATAAGAAAGAATAAAGGTCTCACTCCTTATCTTTTATAGAGGTGAGCAACTTTCTTCATAAATACGCAGTATGGAATTTGGATCAGTTTGCAAAAGAACTCATTCTGAGAAATTTCAGTCTGAAGGTTCCTTCAGTGCATGGTACAAAATCACATTTAACTCAAGCATTTCCAACAGCTGGGATATCTATCACCATATTTCTCTGTTACAACTTTAACACATAAAATGCAACAAACTATTACATTAAATCATAATGCAATTCAATTTCTCTGTAAGGTCCCATATGAAGTTTTATAACATAAAGTTCTACACATACAGTAGTATGTAGTAATTCAGGGTTTTTTTTTAATCTTAAAAAAAAAAAAAAAAGATATCTTTATCTTCCTCTAAAAAATGAAAAACCACAAGAATGAGTATAAAATGTGTGGCATTCTACAATGCATTCTTTTTTTACCAGCACAAATGCTGCTAACATAAAGAATGAACAAAAATCATGTCCTCTTGCTGTTATATTTAAGTATTACAGATTGAAGCAATTTCAAGGAAAGGCAAAACATTTTAAATGTCTTACCAAACCTAGGAAAAATTGCTTTGAAATTAAATAGAAAATAATAAAGGCTAATAACAGAGGCGCAGAGAAAGGATTTAGCAGGATGTTTGAACATCACACAGAAGAAAGAGCCTCTCAAAGTGGGCAGGTTATAAAAAAGGGGAAGGCGAAAGAACAGTGAAGATTGAAGCCATTTTTTCAATTAAAAAAATGAAAATAGAAACTGAAGCTTAGAAACAGAACTAACAATTTATAATTTACCAAAGCAACATGACTATGTAAGCAGCATTTGACCCTCAGATTTCCCCACTATAAAAAATGACACGATGCATTAAGGGTTGACATTCTCTTCACATCATGCATAATTTAGTGTTGACTTTCCGTGGACAAAGGACATATGAAGAGTAGAGAAATTCAGTATTTCCACTCCAAACATGTTTTTAGGTTATTATACTGGTACTATATAAAAATTTTCATATGGTATCCTACACGTTCTTGGAAGTAAATAGTTCTAAACGCTTGTACATACAAAAGGGATGCATCTACTGAGGGTCACATTCTAGTATAAGGAATTCATTGCCACAGATATACAGAGAAAGAACTGTTCAGATGGCACAGAATCCAGAAGTCCCGGAACCATGTAATATTATCATTTATTCATCAGCACTATGTATCTTAACCTGAGTACAGACTCTGTTTCGGGAAACCCTTAGAATACGAACTCCTGGAAATAGCATACTAAGGCATCATTTCTCAGCAGTTTAGTCACTATACATCTTTTATGAACCCGATGCCTTACACCAGGCTGGGCTGAGGTCCAAAAATCAAAGAAGTACACTGCTAAGTACAGAGGCAGTGGTAGGAGAAGCAAAGAGGAAGAGACAGTGAAGACATTCAGACTCACCAATAAAAAACAGGTCAAAACCAGAAACACTGTACAGGAAGACAGTACTCAAAGTGTGTATTTCTTATTATAAAATGAAAAATCACCTTTTATCTTAGGAATCATTAGTCTTACAAACAGAACTTTGTGAAAGGTCTCTAGGGACTTCCAATTAAAAAAACTCCAAAACGGGGCTCCAAAAGCCTTGTTTTAATGATGTCTTATACACCAGAAAAAAAAAGTATTATTTTTCTGATCGTTGTGATACAAATCTTGTACAACACTGCCATTACCTAAAAGCTCTTCAAAATGGACCTATAGCCTTTTCTATTGGAACTTGTCTGAGATAAAACAGTGACAGATATCAAAGTAACCACCAAACAAACAGACACAATATAAGTAAAAAATGTGTCAGAAATTGATGCTATGACTC
Organism: Numida meleagris; assembly: GCF_002078875.1. Taxonomy (NCBI): domain Eukaryota; kingdom Metazoa; phylum Chordata; class Aves; order Galliformes; family Numididae; genus Numida; species Numida meleagris. The sequence continues at coordinate 31,111,005 of NC_034414.1, read as the reverse complement.
CATTATCCTTCCACCTCATGAACAGCAAATATTTCCATTTTACCTCTTTTCAAGTTATATTTATGTACATGTATAAAAGAGTGAGATTTTATGGTGTACTCATTGCTGGAAGTTACTTCACAATTCCAATTCTCTGGAAATGATCCACTCACAATTTCCTTACTACTAAGCAAGATAACACAGAAACACAGCTAAACATTAAGATATAACGATGCCCTAGGAAAACTCATATAATCCAAGTTAATTTTTTTTTAATATTAAAAGAGTATATTTTCAAAGTTATGAGAAGCAAACAAATTAATCTACTTCTCCTCCAGCTTCTTTAGATGTACACTTATGGAAAACAAAATGTGCAACACCAACATTATTTTAAGGAAAGATGGAATTGGGAAGATCATGTTATGACTAAAATATCTGAATTTTGTGAAAGATGAAGGAAGGAGATAACTCTACAGCAATTAGGTCATGTCAAGCTCCAGTTTTACTGTTACCAGTAGTTGTCTCCTCTGTCTGTACTGCTTCCAGGGTTGCTGGAGAAGCACAAACACATTTTTCTCTCTCACAAAGCCCGTGAATTCTCTGAAACGCCCTCTCAAAAACAATAAATCCCATCTCCATCTATGCACCGTTCTTGTGTGAGAGAGTTACATTATTCTTTGTAAGAGTTATTACTTTAAATGTTTATTGTATATTATTTCTGTATTTACTTCCCATGCCAGCTTGCACTTCCCTGTGCTGAATTTTAACAGATGCTTATTAGGAAAGGGTCCACTTCACTCTAGCAGAACAGAGAGCTTATTGCAGAGCAGTCCTTTCTATGACAGCAGCTGCTACCACCATTCCACCCCACCTTACCCTGTTAGAACACTAACTTCTCCATTTCAAAGGTTTTACACTATTATGTCCTAGCCTTTGTGCAGACACAGATATAAATACTCTGTAATACAGAGCTCTATTAGAACTGATGCAATGATGCTTTAAAATATGTAACAATTCATGAGAGAAGAAAAATGCCATTATTTTTTCTATAAAGTAGGAGTGCTCAACAAATTCATTTTGCGTTATACTGGCATTTAAGTTCCTGCTCTTACAATAAGAGAAAGTGAGTTCTAATATTAAGCACCCTACATTAAGCATTAAACGTTGGCAATTAGACAGTTGGTCAAGTCTACATTTACAGGCATTAATAAAGAAGGCAGAAATACAAAATTCCAGGCAGTATTACAAATGCAATTACTGTGCTTATTTCTCAGGCTAAAACTACTTTCAATCTTACTCTGTATAAAATTGCTTCTACAGAAGTATGTTTTGCTGAGAAAGACCGAGCAGGTAAATGACAGTGCTTTAAAATAAGAAGCAAAGGTAAATGTACTGCACTGTTGAGACAGAAGGAAGAATTTGTCCTCGTGTTATAACAATAATAAGCAAAACTATGAAGGGGAAATAAGTATGTGTATAAATTATAATTAAATTAATTCCGAGTTTACAGTCAACCAAAACCTTTAGAAAGAAAGATTTTTTTAATATTTGATGTATAGTATATGTTGCACTATTTAAAACTGTAAAATGCATAGACAGGGAAAGAGAAAAAAATATTACAAAAGTATACCTTTAATGTTTCAATTTCTTCTTTGTGTTCCCTCTTTAAATGCAAAATGGCAGCTTGATACTCTGTAAAAATAAAAAGTATATTCCATTAGAGTCAGAAACAAACACATCTTCAGCACAGCGTATTTCATATTACACCATGGAGTCCAGAATGCAGATGTAGGTTCTCAAATAAAAGATCTTCTGCAAACGGTGATGGAAAAGAAAATGTCAACATTGTAATTAACATTTTTCTTCTAGGACCACATGACCAGATTTTCAGTGGTTTTACTGAAAACAGAGGATAAAGAAAGGAAGTATTCATGCTGACAGGGAAAGATTGTGTAGAGGTACGTCAGATTGGAATAATGAAAGGAAACAAAAGGTTTAGCTTTGCTAATAATAGCAGAGCTGGTAGGATATTATGACATATACATGCATGCATACACTCACATTCTATAAAAGCATCGATTAAATAAAATGTTTCAAACGGAGCTGTAAATATACAGTCACTAAACACATGTAAATTGGATACAGGACTAATTACACATATGAATAAAGACCTGAAAATGTACTCCACAGGAAAAGATACAAAGAATTCTTCCAAATGAAGGCTGATTACAGAGATTAAGTACCTTGCCAGAAAAACTGCACCATATAGTGAACAACTCTGATATGGTGAAGATATAACACAATCCAAAGAATGAAATTTAAAGCCAGAGAAATTTAAGCGAGCAGTGAAAAACTGGATGATACTGAGCACTGATGATGAGCAAATTGGAGGATGCTGAGCACTGACTGTACAGTTTTAGCGATGGCTGTAAAAATTACCAAATGGATCACTAGAACTCGCATCTCATGCCATGGTTTCCCTCAAACTATATTGTGGCAATATTTGACCAAATGAAGAAAGAGAGAATTTTCATTACAGTTGTGTAATGATTTAAGAAAAGCCTGTCTTCTTTGAGACACTGGCCTAGATGCTACAGTTCTTCTTAACAAGCAACTGGAGTTCATTCTTAGATCATTAAAGCTCTACTTCTATCGGCTTCCAAATCAAAATTCAACTGATGGTATATTTCCAGTTCCCTGGCTGGCTTCTGCATCCTGAACTAAAAAAGGAATCAAAACGTAAATTAAAGAAGGATTGAAAATAGTCCAAGGAGTTTAAAATTTACTGACAATGCTCTCAAACACTATAGGGGTTTGTATGGTGCCTGGAACTGAAGAACCAATTAAAAAGTATTATATCATCAAAGTATCAACTAAAGATTAGATTTTTTTTTTTTTTTTGCATTTTTCTTTTTCTCACATGGACAAAAAAGAAAAGAGAGATAACAGAGTCATCACCCTGAAGTCTGTATGATGAGGAACCTTTTAATGTAAAGACTTTTTTTTTTTTTTTCAAATATTTTGAGAGGCAGGCAAGGTTATATCCAAGCAGCTGAATTTATAAACAAAATCAAAAGGAAAACAGATTGGTATTTTACAAGACACAAAATGAGAAACATAAGTAATTCCAACCAGTAGTAATATCCACCTAAACTCCTCCATCCTCTCTTAATGAGGTTATACTTTGTGCTTTCCAGCACGGGAAAACTGCCTGACTGCAGGCTGAATCATAACCGGTTAGATCTATGGGCCTGTACATTTTCCTCTATTAATTGTCTTGACCGGTTCCTGCGCTCTTTGGACATTCGTTCTGCCTATCCATTCACCTAACCTGGGTTTAAAAAAAGCGTCTGCCCCAAGTTCCCTGAGCAAGCTGTGACCTTTCAAGTACCTCAGCTACTTAAGCACTCAGCTTGCAGGGCATGAACCTAAGGAACATTGTGACTTGAAGTTTAGCTCTTTAAGGTCACATGACGGCCAAAGCAAACAACAGGCTTTGAAAATTCTTCTAACAATTGGTTCTTAGTTTGGCTAACAGAGCTATGCAGATCTACAGATTTATCTTAACAAAAGATCTACTTTCTCTCTGAGATTGCCCAATGCTCAACATTCTTTAGGATTTGGGTATGAACATGTGCCAGCACAGACCCATTCTGGCACCTAAAGCAGATTTTTCACCTCCTGTCTTAAGTTGGCACAAATATTTGTGCAGCCACAAAATGATGGAAGAACCCCAGCAGATTAAACCTAATGTGGTACAAAAACAGCTGAAGAATGTTTTAAAAATGAGTTGTATACGATAGACATTTTGCAAGACACCATCATCTAAAGCTATTTAAGTTCCAAAGTCCCAAAGGCATGTGTTTTTCATTACCCCTCCTAGATGAAAGTTCCAGAACATATTCGAGAGATTGCTTTGTTTAAACTTTGTTATAGAGTAAAATAGAAAGTAGAGATTCTTTTACAGCTTACTTATTCCAAATAAAAGCATACTTAGCAACTACCAGATAATAAGCATTCATAAACCAAATTAATTACTAAAAATACTGTTACTACATAAAAACAAGTGCATCACACATTGACGCACTGTAACAAATTTAAAACATTGTCTATCATGCAATAAACTGACATTCTACAGTATATTTTGTTTCTCTCTACCATTATCGTTTCTTCTGGTTAATAGAAGAAACACTTAACAGAAGCCAGAACCCAGTGGCATACCATTTTCTTTCTTCTCAAGCAAACACTCATTTTTTTTGTGCCAGATATGAATAAGAAATCACAACACAATGATAAAATTGTATAATACAGACTATCTCATATCCATTCCTCTCATGTTTGTTTTCTTTGTGAAGCCACCATAATTTAGTACAATTTTGTACAGACAGTTAACATCTGAGAAAAATAACTTGCATGTGGGGATGGCAATCTGAATCTTTAAGACACTGAAGGATTTACTAGAAAGAATGACTGCACCTATACAGTCCCAAAAATCAGTTTCTGAACATATTGGCAAGAGAATAATTAAGTTTAATTATGTAATTACGTTGTGATGCTGCTTAGAATGGCAAAAACACAACAGCAAAATAAATAATAATGACATATTAATAGAGAGAATTGTATAATGAAGAAAACACAGGATAGACTTTTTCTAGTACCAAGTCCTTAAATTCCATTTAACTCACAAACTAGATTAATATAGACAATCCAGAAATGCTATAAACTTCACATGATCAATGAGTGGTTTGTTTAGGTTACAGAGAAACTATGTTAGAGTTTCAGAAACCTGATCTGGCTCTACGTGTAGTCAGGGTGATTCTAGCACCACCACTGTAACTCATCCAGTCTCATTAGTTAAGATGCATTCTTCTCAGATTGTTCTCAGAACCAGCTAAGACACAACGCTGCAAATGAATTTTGAGACCTCCCACTTCATGGTGCTACAATACTGACCTGGATATAAAGCTAATCATTATAGAAGCACAGAACTGCACAATGGTTAATGTTGGAAGGGACCTCTGGAAGTCACCAAGTCTGATCCCTGCTTCGGCAAAATCACCCAGAGCCAGGACCTTGTCCAGATGACTTTTGTAGATTTCCAAGCATTAAGATTTCACACCCTCTCTGGGCAGCTTGTGACAATGCTCTGCCAACCACACAATGAAAAAGGTGTTTTCTCATGTTCAGACAGAACTCCTGTCCTATCACTGGGCACCACTTAAATAGAGCCTGGCTCCATCTTCTGTATACCTTCAACTACAGATCTAAGCTCTTCTGGCACCACAAGGTGGCTCTTTAATGTATCCCATTTCAGCACACCCCCTGGTTTATATAATGTCAGAATTTTTATATTTTCTGAGGTTTTAAAGTCTTTCATTCTGCTGGATAACAGAAGACTGATGGTATAAACATCCTGTTGTACTTGCCTGGTCTCCAAACAGCCTGCCAGGAAGAAAGTGGCTGTAAAGCATAAATAAGTTAGCTATTCCCAATTCTGACAGTATTCTGAAGGGCTTTTTAAACAAACAAATCAGATACAAATCAGATGGGAAGTGCTCTTCTCCTGAAAAATGACCACAAGCAATTAGGATTTAATTACTGAGGAAACAATGAAAAATGTTAGTCATTCACATAGGATAAACAAGCTCAGAAGTAAATAATCTCACTGCACAAACTCAGTTCCAACCAGCTCTAACTCTTCACTTGCTACTTCTAGTACACTTTACACTTTCCCTCTGTTTTGAGAGGACATCAACACAGGAAAAATATAACAAATTTGGGGCTTTTTATTTCCCCCCTTTTTGGCATACTCTTTAATTATATAACTCGGCGGTTCCTTCAGTAATTTTATAATCCACTGCTGCAAACCATCACAAAACTAGGTGTTTTTTAATAAGATACTGAGATAAAGCAGATGTACACACGACATATAAATATAAATATTTATTATTTATATAATATATTTATATTTTGTTATTTATATTATATATTTATATTTTATACATTTTATATATATAAATATTTATTACCTCTCCTGCTAGTTACAAAAGTATTTTAAATGCCATGATACTGAAAAATGTTTCAATGATAATGAAAGCTAAAGATGATTTTAACAGTGATTTTAACTCAGTTAGTAAAGAAAACATGGCAGTGTGGAGCTTCTACTTTATACGTACGTTACTGGAAAAATAAACCAGTTACTAACTAGAAAAATAGAAATCTTACTGTTAAAATTAACTGTCCATTTTACTTCCATGTTTTGCCACAGAAGTAGCTAAGGCATAAGGTATTTGAAGCAGTCTTGGTAATCACATGGATTTATCAAATAGATGAAAAATTTTCTTGGACTTCATTATCACAAGAATTATAATAATGATAAAATGAAGTCTCCCTCTCCAATCACTATTATTTTTCTACACTTTCATCCTTTACATCTATACATTTTGCATCTAGGGTTCACCATATTTTTTTTTTACATCCAGTAGGCAACACCAATGTTAAATCATGAAGGTACTCTCTGAAGATGGAAGCAGGAAAGAAAGAGATGCCTCTGGCCCAGGTCAAATCACTTTTTCAAGTTCTGAAATCTATTCAGATGACTTTCAGGGAAATTATTATCTCCTAATGAAGGTACCTTAGATTTGTGCAATCAAGTAGATTTTACAGAATAGCTTCACTAAATCATAGTAGGGAAAAAATAGCTGCATAAGAAAAAGACAATGTCTAGTCTGGGGAGACTAGGTTATTGTAGAAAATTAAAGCAGTAGAATGCCGGAAAAATGAGCTGGAGTTCTTATGAGAAGCAGATTCAGTTTCTAGAAGACACTCCAAGAAGAAGGAAACAAAGTCAGTGAGTTAAATAAAACCAAAATAAATCTTATTTTGTCTGAGATTACTCATATTATGTATTTCTAATCTACGTAACCATAGAATCATAGAATGGCTTGAGTTGGAAGGGACCCCAGATTTTTTGTTCCTATGTCTGCACGTCCCAGTAGAGGTAAGCTGAGAAGTGCCAAGCGCAGAGTGGCAGGACTGTGAAGAAGCCTGCATCAAGCAGCAGAGGGTTCTCAGGATACCAGCACTAGCTGTACAGCAAATGACAATTAGATTGTGGAGTTAGCTCTTATGTCCCTTTGGAAACAGTATGGTTACAAAACTCAAACCAGAAACCAGACAGGTCGCAGAAGCTTTGAAGCACACAGGTCTAAATTTCTAAAGCCAAACAGAGAAGTTTAGCTGAGTCTTACTAAAACAAAGACATAAAAACATAGAATGTACTACATATTTTAGCTCACATTAATTTATGAGGAAATTCTTCACTGAAGTAATTTGTAAGAGGACTAGTCATATGTAGATCCCATTTTGACTGTAACCCTGCAATAAAAATCATTAACCTTCATAAAGAACAAAATTGTATCTGCATTCAGCCATGCCAAAAGTCTATTCAGCTTCGTGTCCTGTTTCTGATGGTAATGAAAATGCAGGTGATGTGAAAAGCTAAGTACAGGCAAAAATGTAGCCGTACTTTTCTTGCACAGGCTTCCAGCAACTTGATTTGCAATTCAGAACTTTCCAAACCACAGATGTTGCAAGTGGATTCCTCTCATGAATGTAGATTACCGATTTTAAAATTCAAGTAAGCAGACAACATCCTGCAGCAAAGAATTAATTACAAATTAGGCAAAGACCCTTTTGTTTATTTTGAATCTGCACCTGATAGTTTCATTTGAAGTCTCCAGTGGGTCCACTGGAAGAAAAATGCCAAAGAGACATTTGCTATTTCTTATGATGTTAGAGATCTCCATCATATCAACTTTGACGGATTCTTTTCCAGGTGAAACTAGAACAGCATACAAATCTACATAATTTTTCTTCATAAAGAGCACATTCCGTATTTTTGATCAAACTTACTGTCCTTCTATGAAACTTTTACAGTTCTGAATCTACCATTTCTTATTAAATACAAAATGTGGACATTTATACAACAGCATTAGGATGATCTACATTTTTGTCTTCTATTCTTTTCTTACAATTCCTAGCATTATAGTTTATCCATCACTTTTTCATCACTACTGAGCACTGAAATGACGTTTCTCAAGTTGTATTCCAACATCAAAGTCTTGTTTTTAAAAAATAATGATCAGATCAGAGTTCATTATATATATGAATTTAGAACTCTTTTCTTCCTTAGGATTTCTTTCTTCCTCAAATACACAATGTAAAGTTCTTCATTTTGGATTTCTTTTGCTGTTGTCTCTCAGCCTCAAAATGTTGGGTTTCTTGCCTTTTGCATTCTCAGTTCCTATTCTTCTCTACTCTAACCAATTTCATATCAGCTGCAAGCTTTCCCATCTCACTGCTCATTTTTCCAGTTCACTTATGAATAGATGCAGAGTGTAGAGTTGCAGTCTTGCACCCTCAGCAAGTCTGCATGTGGCACAAATCTGGGAGGAGTGGTTAAGACACACTAAGGGACCTGGACAGGCTGGAGAAATGGGCTGACAGGAACCTCACACAGTTCAGCTAAGGGAGATGCAAAGCTCTGCACCTGCGGAGGAACAACTACAGGCACCTCAGCATGCTAGAGACCACTTACGCTCAAAAATAAAATAAGAATGTTATGTCTTGAAAAATAAATGAGTGGGTTGGTTTATATGTGAAGCTTAATAGTTATTCCTTTCCAATTCTCTTTATAGCTCTAGACTATTAAAATGCATGAAATGAAACTGAACTAGAAATGAATTACTGAGCTCTAAGCTGTTATTCAAATCACTGTAAACTATGTCTGCTTATGTTTACAGCTTAAATCTTCTCTAACGCTTTTTGGGGTAGAGATGAATGGTAAGGAACAAGACAGGGCTTCAAAGTTGTTTGGATTAATTTCTTCAAGCATAACATACACTTACATTGTTATCTGAAAGCTATCATTCCTTCAATCCTCCAAAACTGCCTGTAGTACAGGCTAAATTTAATTTCTGTATGGAAAATCTAGCTCTCATTTCTATATACAATATTTACTTAAATCAGTAAAAATATGGTGCTACAATATTTCTCAACATTTATTAAATCATCTCACCTTTTTTTTTTTCTTAAATTAAGTTACCACTTCATTTTTATATATTTCACAGTGGAAGAGAACATCCCACAAATTCAGACAGAACTCTCCAGCCCAATTGTCAGCTGCAGTCTTTACTTCAAGGATGGTTAGAACGTGCACTGACAGATTATAAAAAGTCCAGGTATTAGGTATGGTAGATTCTCACTAAAACTGGTTATGTTTACCTGAAATTTGCTCACAGAAAACTGAAATGGAAAAAAAAAATAGTAACATGTCAATTCTCTACTGTGATATCCCGATCAGTCTTCAAACTTGAACTCTGTACAATTTGACAACATTGTGGGATGGATCTGAAAGTCAGAGAAGCCAACCTAAGTACCACTCACTGTAGCAGGACACGTGTATCTGAAACCACAGTCCCTTAACCTAGAGTTTTGAAAACAGATCTTTATCTATGCTACAGAACTATGATGCCTTTATTCCATTTTTAGTCTTAAACTCCGGTAGGTACTGCAGACTCTGCCTTTATGATTCATGTTGTATCAAGGAAAGAAACATATCACCTTTACGATAACATAAGAGACCAAAGACTAGACAGAGACGGACAATATTACGCTGTTCAACCCACCTGATGGTCCCTCCTTGTAAAGCTTTAGGTGAGCTAGAGACAAAAGCATAAGTAAGATTGTATTCAAGTTTCACACAGGGCACTTATATTTTTACACTCATTAAATATGTATCCTAGCAGAGAGTCCAGTAAAGTCCTTGCTTTTTATTCATTGTCAGAAGCATACTTCAGTCAGTATAAACAAAAGTAATTTCCATAGCCAATATATGACATATGCCACTGGATTGTAGAAATAAAACACATATATTACTAAAAACAAGCCAAATATAACCTATGCTTCACTATTTTGCAAAGAAAATGCACACTGTAAGAAGCATGTTTTTCCCTAACGCACAGAAAATCAAACATGAAATAAACACTACCTGTTTTGGACAACTATGTAATTCAAGGAAATGCTTAAAATGTGTTCAGACATGTAATCACAAAGAAATTATTTGTATACAAAGCAGCAATAACATTTACCAATACATGCAATACATACTCATTTAAATCTTTGCCATAATAGAGAGTAAACTGCACTGAATGTTAGCATTTCTAAAAGATAAGGTACAAGCATTCACTGGTAAATACAGAGAACCAAATATATAACCTACAATTTTGGGAATAATAGATACACTGCATCACAATGTTCTCGGCTAATTTGAATGGCAATCTTCCTTCTTCAAATCTGTTGCATAAAGCAAATATACTCACTAAAATGCTATTCTATTTGTGTTCAAAACTGCACTGATAATCATAGACCTGTTTGAGTTAGAAGCAACCCGTAAAGATCATCCAGCACAACTCCCAAGTTGTGGAACAGCAAGGAACAGGGACACCCCCAGCTAGATCAGGATGCTCAGAGCCCCATCCCGTCTGACCTTGAGTGACTCTGGGGATGGGGCATCCATCACCTCCCTGGGCAACTTTTTTTTTTTTTTTTTTTTTTTTTTTTTAAAGACCTTTTATGCAAGGAGAAGACCTTCAGAGCCTGACTCAGGGAAGCACACTAAGCTGGCTTCCTGAAAGAAAAAAAAGTCTTCTGCTTTTCCTTAAGATCCCTGAAAAGTCTCTAATGAACTGGATGGAGAATATTCCAAAATTATCTTTTCTTCTTTGATAATAAGGCAACTTACCTACTTTCTCTCAGCTAAAGTAAAAACCTTATGTGATTTTTCACAGAAAATCCTCCATAACTGACCTTTTAAACTGACGCATTATTCCTCAGACTTTACATAAGCAATTCAGGAACCTTCTCTCTCCCATTATCTCAAAACGTCAAGTAGAGAGTAGAAGGTTTAAAGGTAAATGACTCATTCATTTTTGTAAAAACATCTTATTATTAAACACCATAAAGGTAAATATGCACAATAATGTTAACAAACTTTTCAGAAGTAATTAGAGAACAAAAGCTGCAAAACTCAAGTGCAATCTATCTGCCATTAAGAATCAGTTATCTTTTAGTTGAGCTTATTCATTAAGTTTCAGAACAGTGGGGGTTTCCTAGTCTTCTTTCCCTCTTTGGTAACCCTTGGTTCCATCACTTAAAATCTTTAAATGAAGTTCTTGTTTCCTCCTCCACTGCTTTCCCATGCAGCTTCTTGCTCTAACCACCAGGTGCCAGACTGCATCTCCTCACCACAGCAACTCGTTTATTTATTTATTTATTTATTTATTTAAAGTGTATTTAAAACAACGAGTTTCAGCACCCTAAAGATTGTGGTAGATTGTAAATATGGAAGATATGAAGAAGAGATACAGATGGAGAACACATGGAGAATGAACAGTCTTAAACAAGCCATTAGTTAAGAATCCACACCCTGTCTGAATATTAAGATAATGCCTTTACTGCTCCTGAAGACTTAACTGTTAATTTATACTACAGAAAACAAAGTAACTTCACAACAGTTATTCAATCCTTGAGCATAACAGACTGAAACCCACAGAAAAGCAGGCCTCCCAAAGGAAAAAAAAGTAAACCCCTCCTTCTGTTATGTAAACAAAGAAAATAGCTTCTACCCTTTCTGACTGCAAAACAATATAATGCACTCTGAAGTAGTCACCAGAGTAACTATCTACTTGATCACTCCTCTCCTGTCACAGGTGAGGTTACAGCAACAGTCCACTTACTTGATAGCAGAAATTAAGTTTCACTTGTGATTTTTAACCTCCCAAGAAGACAACTTTGGATGTAGTGTGGCTGGAGACAATGAATGTGATTTCTTTCTCAATAAATGTCCTACTGCATATACAGAAAAACAATCTATTTCAGTCTCACATTCGCCAGTGCACTAAGGCAAACAAAGAACACCGTATTAGCAAATACGAGGAACAAATTTATTAAGGCATTTCTTTGATGAGTTACAAACCCTCTCTATCCACTTCATTCAGATCAGAATTAAAATACAAAGCATTTACTCTAGACTGTAGATCTGTAACACCTTCTCAATCACTATACGCTACGTATAGTAAGCATACATTGAGACTACACGTATATTACATATGCAGTAAATCTGTACATTTATTCAAATGTGGGTGGGTTGCAGCTGTAGGCGCATAATACACCCATATACAGAAGCACACAGCTTTCTAGATACACTTTCAGTGACCTATGAATTTAGAGCAGTTGACAGACATTAAAATATGGATATGTAAAAAATTATGAAATGTACATGAGCAGGGGTGGTTGTTTGTTTTGTTCTTTTACAGATAAGAATACTTCTCTGTGATGTAGTAGAGAAGGCAATTTTGGCAAGGATGACATCAGACTTAAATAAAAAGAAAGCCCCAGAGCAACGCTAAATCCAGGTTTGTATATTCAGGAAGCTTCAGTGTGTTCAGATTCAGGGTTTCATCTGGACTAGAATTTACATCACTGTTGTTCATGCTGAGGCAAGTGGAACTGCAGATCATGTGAACAATGAGACTGGAGAATGAGATGTGATACAAGGAAGTGAATTCAATAAAACTTTGAGGCATTTGTTGTATAGGAAGGGCCTGGTATATTTTGAAACAGAACCAAGGAAATAAAATACAAAGTAATTCTTATTGTGCTGCAGACAACTGCTCTTTCATTGTGCTTCAGTTAAGTAACACTAGCCATCTCATAAAATCCTGTGATCGCTCCAGGCCTTTGCAATGTTACATCGGTAGGACCCGCAGCGGTGCCTGCATTTCAAAATAAAAAATACAGTAAAGGAAATAAAAGAATTCACAGAACTTGCCTTCATTATATTCAGGTAGTAAATTAATCTCTTCAATAGGAAAATGCAGTGGACCAAAGCTGTTCTGTATACAAATTCTTAAGCAAACTGGTATCTTCAGCTACACAGGCATATGTATTCAGGCATGGCTCTGTATACTCTGTATACTGTAAATGCATCTGTATACAGATGCATCACCACTCAAAAAAACCACGTCTTCTAAAATCCTGTATTTTGACAAACATGGGCATAAAGCAAGGATTTTCATTTAAAAAGTAAGGCACACCTCTCCCTCCAAACTGCAGTAATATATACCCTGTATACAGAAAGACATGACCGTTTTACCAGACAGCCTTAGACATGATTTCCATATTGCATTGTTATGTGCAAATTTTAGAATAGGGAGTCAATATTCTTTTACAATCTGCTCTTTTTACATTAACCTATAAAGAAAGAAGGAATTACATTTGGCTTGAAAAATAGGTTAGGATTCTTATGTCAGTTCCACAGAAGGGTAATCCAAAGCTTGGAAAGGCCACACACACATTTTTCCTTAAGCCAATTCACAAACAAACCTTCCACATGATAAGACGTCTGTCCTTTTACTCCTATCTCAAAAGGCACAGAAGGAATGACAGTATCAGCTGCAGCAGGGAAATAAAAGATCTCTTCTCATAAGACCTGCATGCCCTCCAGTAGGCAGGAAGAGGAGGTGGGCAGGGTTCCTCTTCACTGCCTGGAGTGCTCCTGTACCACAGTGCTCAATAGGCATTCATTTTGGTAAATAAGTGCCCTGCAGGTTGAAAAACATCTCTATATCTCTATTAAATATCTGTATATATATATGAGGCATTTTTTAAAAAAATATGTTCATAGTAAATCTCAACAGACAGCTGTTGGCCATCTAAAAAAAAGGGCTGCTGAACTCATCAGCACAGGCACAATTTATTGGTCTGAGAATGTATAGATTTCAAGCAGATTTCCTGTTCTTTCCAAATCCTTAAAATAATAGGTTTAGTTGGCATAAGTATAGGGAGAAAATGTCATTGCTATTGTAGTGGAATGCAATACGCATCACTCTGGCTTGTAATAACCACAGCTGTCCAATAACAAGCCAGTGTGTTTGTCAGACATGAAACACTGACACAATATGGCTAAACATGCCTGTCACACTGCACAATAAATGCAGTAAAATGTAATAAGGAAATCTGCAAAACCTGTATGCAGTGCACCTACAGTCTGAGGTAGCATCAAGTTGATCAGTGACCATAAAATCAGAATAATACCATCTCCAATTAACACATAATTCCTGGCATGCTGTGGTCCTGCTTTATTTTATTCACTGCAACAAAATTTATAATAGTCACAGAACTAAAAACCAAGTAACAATACTGAAATCAAATAAATTGAAATTACCAAATGAACTTGTATGCGTGTTTTGCTTTGAGATGAAACCAACATTAGCAGCAACTGTTACAACAGCTTCCTTCAGGATACTAACCATCAAGGATTATTTCTGTTGTAGAGACAAACGTAAGCCTATGTTAAACATAGATAAGAAATCACTTTCTTATCTCTCAGCTCTTTATTCAGACTGTTATACCTCTCTTTCTGTCACATAAACAGACCATAAAGTGATTTTCTTGCTGGGAACCCAGAGCACATAGGACCCAAGGTTTTAACGTATGTAAAACTTGGGACCTTTGCCATTATTTTGTATTTCATTTGTACCTTGTTGCAAATTAAATACTTTGCTTTTGTTTAATAAGAGCTTTGTCAGTCACCTCCTGATTCTCTTATTTACCCTGAAATGAAAGTTGTGCTTATGGCATCACGCACCACTGTTATAGAAATGGTGGCATCATAAGTTTGTCAATGCACATTTAAGTATGATGAATAAAACAGACTGTGAGAGAGCAATTTTTTGTGTTTTCTTTTTTTTAAAATGTTAAATACGTTAAATGTTTAAATGTTAGAAATGTTAAATACAAAAAATTGAATTAAAAAGAAAGCATGCCAGGTAGAAAAGCACTAAATGGATTAATGCTTCAACCTGATTTTCTATTAAAATCTTCTCTCACAGGAAAGACAAGAATTTCTCTCATCACTTTTTTCAGTTCCTGTTTTGCTTAAGTGAACAGTGAAACTCTTTTAGTTTTATATAATTTGATCCCAACAGCTAAATATACACTTTAACAAGGATCACAGGATCTGAGGTTCTTCTATATTACCTCAACATGGAGACTGTTCTTCAAATATAATCAGTTTTAAAGGTAATAGAACTCATCTCTAAACTCCCCTTCTTAGATTTGGTAGGCTGCAAGCTCTGATCTAGTCTTAAGCAGCAGCTGAAGTCTGTTGTAGGTGGATTCTATGCGATCCAATATTATCTACGACTCCACTCAGTACAGGCATGAGTTTGTCTCCTCCACCTGACTAGGTGGTTTCCTTACTTAATAGCTGTTACATTCACACCTTCATTAGATTCAATGCAAAAGCAATAGAAGAAGTAACCCAAAAAATTATGGAGGAAAAGAAAAAGAAGCTTTTAATGAGAACTGAAGAACAGAATTTTATGACAAGAGAAATATGCACAGAAATCTCTTTGAGAACATAGGAAAGATTTCCATGGAAAAAATAAACAAATCTATAATTAAACTACCAATTAAAATACCACACTTTCAGTCTTCCAGGATATAAATAGTATAACGTGCTACAGGCTTGCTGAACTTTTAGACTGACACATTTCAAAGAAATCCCAGTTTCTCTGGAGACCCATGGAAGCAGTTTGTGTTAATTATGGAGATACAGTTGACCATGCAGTAATTTGCACTACAGAAATAGAGGAATTAAGTGTTAAGAAAACATAAGACATGCCAAAATCTTGTACTATCATCCATTTAATTCAAAATTTGTAACTCAAGATTTGGAGATATTTACTGGTAATTTTTAGATGTCCAGGGTTACGATACCTTGACTACACAAAACGTTACCAAAGGCATGAAAAACAGCTAGTGAGGAGTTATACTTGTACACCAACTTCTTCCACTTCTAATGCTCCTAACAGGCCTAGTCAGTCCCACACACGTGTTCCTTGTTACATCCATTTTCTGTTCAGTTGTTTTCCCACACACCAAGCCAGACTCTGAGCCTCAGTAGGGAATCTGCTGCTCCTCCAAGCTGCTGTGAGTCACTGGGATGTCTGCTGGATAGGCCAAACTAAGCCTGAATTTCTTGCTTTCACTAGGCAGCAAGAATAATGAGGAAAAGCATGAGGAAAGGAGGTGAGAAAAGATCAAAAAGCTAGTAACTCTCACTCAATATCTCTACCTTTCTGTCATATTGCATGGTGATGGAAGGAGTGAAACAAAAACTTAGAAGAGAATTGCAAGAAAGATCACAATGTTCCAGCTTGCAAGTTTCCAAGCAGTCTTCCTTTAAACACTGCTTTCTCATGACAAATGAAAAAAGCTATGCTACCTCATAAAACAAGTACGTATTCTTGTACCTTGTTAGAAGTACAGAGGCATATGTCTACAGATTTCTCCTTGGACATGACTGCAGTAAAAAATAAAGCTGTGTTAAATGAATTTACCTAATAATTCTACATATTATTATTGTTTGTATTGTAGGTTCCAATAGGAATCTATTTAAATGTTTTATATATTTTCCTATTCTTTTGGTAGATCAAACTAAACTGTTGACTGAATGTTAAGTAACTTTAGTTTGCTCTGTGCTACTAATAATCATCTGCTCAGGAAAACCACTGGAGGCAGACTGAAATCAGAAAGATCCCTGCCACAGACAATTTGTGAACTTGATTTGGAAATCAAGAACTTTCCATTTGATCAGAACTGTCAGAACAAGGCATTGTGGTCAGAAATGGGTTTTCAGGTTATAGGACAAATCCAGTTTAAGCTTAATGATCATCAGTAACCTGCTTCATATCAGATTATTAAGAATTCTATTTTGTGGACAATAAGTTCCTCAGGTACTGGTAGCTGGGAGGCATCTTTACATGGGAAGGGGTGTGAGGGGAAATGTCAGTACACAAATGTTCTCTGCAGACACCAATCTCTGTTGGAGAGATTGAGACTAGAAATAATCCTGGTCTGATACTTTCATTAAATGAACAAACAAAACAAACTAGCAATACAACAGATCTTGAATACAAACTGTTGTTTTAATTACATCTGCACTACTCTCATGAACAGTACCACCCTTCACCTGCAGGAGACTGTATATATACATTCCTGGGCATAACATTCCCCCCAGTTCACTAAAGTAGACTGGTGTAGCTGCCCCATGTCAGAGTCCCTGCTGCCATCACTGCTTTCTGAATATCCATGAATATTATCAGACTTGAACTACAAACCTGCTAACACCAATAAATCTGCTGCACTTTTAAAAAACAGCCTTTGCCTGCTTCCATTAAAAGCACGACTTCTGTCTCATCTTCGCTGAACCACCAGTGATTTGTTTTCCTACAGATCCCTCTGTCCCTGCCAGACACTGGAGTGACTAATGAACTGAAGAATCTGGTCTGTATAAAAACTTGACTTAGCAAATTATCCGTCACCATGTTGATGACACTGCCACCCAAAATATCACAGAAACAAAGAGTAACAATTTACAAGGTCTCTGAGCCAGTCTGTCCTTTCTATTCAAATTTCAGGAAAGCGTGACCCAAATTCTCTACAAGTAGTAGAATCTGGAGCTTTTGTTAATTCAGTTTCCTTTCTTTCTTTCAGCATGTGTTTTTGCTACAGATAATTATAGTCATTAGCAGAAAAAATATTTATTTGTGGAGAATTAAATACAGCAAGCACTTAGCCTATTGTAAGAACGTAAGCTTAACAGAAGGAGACTGCAGTGCTGTCAGCAGCTGAATACCTGTATCAGTACAAAAAAAACTGTCCTGGCTATCTAATGACAGACACACACCCCAGATCAATCAGAAGCAATGTAAATCCAATTCTGCCTATATTAGAACAACCTAGTTCCTTTCAACAACATACATAATCATTCTCACAATATTTAAAAAAACAAAAACAGAGATTAAGGTAGAAAGAGCTGAGGAAAGAAAGAGAAATAAGTAATACACTGAACAATACAAAGGATCAGGTCCACTACTCCTATATATTCATTCTACTAATACAAAGCCAAATGGATATCCCTTGGAACTGGAAGGAACCATACGCCATCTCCATGCACACTTTCTCACAGCAAGGTAGTATAAAGGCTCGGTTTTAAATTCCACTTAATCCTTCTGAGGCAGTATTTGAGGCAGGTCATTGCCCTTGCTGATGAACACAGAGGCCAGGTCCTCTTTCCTTCAGTATTCTGTCGCTCATTTGAACAGAATCCCACTACAAATGGATAACCCTATGTATCAAAAAGCACTTCTTTCCTTATGAAACTTAAATAGGTAAGCATTTAGATTTCAACACATCTAGCCATTTTGCATTTCAAAAATCTGGTGCTTAACAAGTAACAGTAAACAGTAAGGTGTGTTTTTCCAGATAAGAAAATACTGGGATTATCCCTGTCTCCATCTTAAACAACATTTAAAGAGTCAGAAACTAATTTCTGTGAATGCAGAAAACCTCTTTGTTTTACCTGCTTCTGTGTACTTTAGTCCTACTTTTACATCTTCATGATTTGCTTTCGGTGGTGGCCAGACAGTCTGGAGTCTCCCTGGAGTCTTGTCATCTTGCTCTGAGGGACTCAGATCAGGCTGTTGAAATTATGAAAGAAAAAAAATTAAAGTTGGCAGTATCAATTGTTCCAAAACAGATACCTGCTCTACCTCATTCAAACAGTGCTCAAGCAGGTAGAAAGGACACAAAGAAACCAGTATAGAAAAATAATTTTGAGGAGAAAAAAAAATATCCTAACATACATGACATACAATGATTCTGTTGAAACTGTTTACAGCAGCATGGAAAGCTGTCTATGCTTAGGTGAACCAAGGATGTGAGGATAACACTAGTTTTTCTTTCTGTATCTTTTTTATTTTTTTCAGAGTGAAAAGCCAGCCGCCATCCTCACTCCTCTTACAAATAAACATTACTGAAATTCACCTTAGACATCATTTGACAATATGATTTCTGGAAGCAGAGCTGGTTTGAGAAATTCCTGCCCCACCCACAGCAGCTTGCTCAGTCCACATACCACACAGTGCTGCCACATCAAATTGCTGCTGCAGCTGGTAAAGGCACTGTGCTGTCAACTGGAATTGTGAAATTTCCCATTTAAGAGAGAAACAACAACAACAATAAACAAGCAAAACAAGCACTTTTTAGTGGTTTACACTTTTTTTTAAAACTAACGTTTCTGTAATCTGATCTACAACATATGAGTCATTGCATAGACACAACTGCAGCAACAGTAGAATGCCGTATGGAAGTGGCCCCATAAAATACCCGTTTAGACACAGAAAAAGGCAAGGCAAGACCCTTCTGCCCCAGCTTTGTCAGGGAAAATGTACACTTGCACTAGGCCAGCTGAAAGCAGACATTTGAGCCACTCATGCTGACGGCTGTGCCTCCTCCCTCCTGACCAGGCTTGCTGCAAGCCACACAGATGCTTACGCCAGCACAGCCAAGGGAACAGTGTAAGCAGGAACCAGCAGCCCAGTGGTGGGAAGGCACGCATGCACTATAATTGCTGTACATGCTGTGGCCCATGAGTGCCTCTTTTCTCCTCCCCATAGGTAATTTACTTAAAACTGGTATTATCAGTCTGCCCAGATGTCAGTCATTTTTATGAATGTTTTAATTACGCATAAGAATAAAAATTTTAAGAGAGTACAACCGGCACAGCAAATTAACTTATTCAGCTTCAGGCTTAGGGTCCAACCCTGCAAATTTAATTATTTGGGTAAATTCCCCTGTTGGCCAACAACAACACACTTCTCGACTGATGGCATCTGCGAAGAAGCAGCTGGAAGAGATTTGGGTTTGGGGAACAGCAATGGCTGCTTACTCAAGCCTCAAGTGCACTTGAATTCATTTATCATATGCACAGATTTTTTTTGTTTCTTAAACATTAGTAAATATCCAGGAACATACAAACATTAACCTTGCAAATGTTTGTATTAAACCATAACTTAAGTGGTCTGATTGGATGCCCTCAGTTACACTCAGATAAGATTAAATGCTTATCAGTGTTTGGAAAGCCAGCTATGTATGTAAATAAGAAATAAATACTTTTAAGTTCTACGTCTTAGACAAATTAAACTGAAGATCATCTGTAAGTTAGTGTATCAGCTCTTAACCTAGAATTATTCCTAAAGGCAAAATGAAATATCAGTTGTAAAAAATTAAAAAATAAAAACCAAACAAACTGAAAAAAGAAAACAGAGTGAGATTGAGAGACTAGTAAGTAATATTACATTAAATATTTGTGATACAAAACTGATCTTAAACCCTACTTAGCCTACGGAGAATTGTTCTGTAACAATCTTTTAAAATGAAAACTTATGTTTAATTTCTGATTTTTATTTACAAACTGCGATTATCAGTTCAGAGTTCTGCTAGAACTGCAGATGACCAACAATTCTGAAAAATTTGCCCCAAGATTTCTTCAGTTTGGAATCCAAAAACTGAGATTGCCTGAAGTAGAAGACTTCACCTTTCAGAAGACTTTTCTGACACTTTGACCTTAAGTCCCCACCACTAATTTTAAAAATGAAAATATTTTATATCCTTCTACTTCCAAATTTAGGAAGAAAAAGTAAGCCAACCTACAGATTTGTCTGATGGTCCATCGCCAGGTTTAGATTTTGACCTTTCAAATACAGCTTTCAAGGACTCTTTTTCATTCCTCATTTTGCGTTTGATGGCTTCCAGCTCTGAAGGATCCGCAGTTGTCTCTTTTTTGGGAGGCCGTGTGAACAAAGCTTTAAAGACATCCAGTGCAGATTCGGCAGGGCTCGATTTTATTTCCTCAGAGGGAAATAGTGGCTCTGTTTTGCCAGAGGCTTTGTTCTCTGGACCTTCATCGCTGTCCTCAGTCTCCCCAGACCCTGCACCAGAATCTTGGGTTCTCTCGTCATTCTTGGAGACGTCTATGTTCAAGAGGTGAGAGAGCTGCTCCAGGAAAGTAGGACTTGCTTTAGGTTCAGACGATTTTTTTTTTGTGGTCAAACCTGATGTAATGTTGGATTTCTTAACAGGCTGTCGTAATTTAAGCAGAGCTAAATCATTCTCTCTTGGTTTAATTTCTGTAATAGTTTCCCCATCCTCTGTGTTTAGTCCCTTTTTCCTCACACGTAGGCCACTAAAGAAAGCAGGCAGCTGGAAACTTTTTTCAGCCAGTGCTGCTTTATGGAGAGGTGCATTATCAGCTGAAGGTCTTTGATCCTCACCTGCAAGTTCTGGAGGGCATTCCCCCGGAGCAAGCAAGCAACTGAACTGCTCATCCATTAACGTTCGGTCTTTGCCACTGGAGTCACGCTCCAGAATGCTGTCCAGCTCTCTGGGAAGCCACTGAGAAATTGGTGGGTACAACTCAGTGTCATCTCTACCCACAGTGTCATCGCTGTGTCCGTATCCTTCTGAGTCTGACTCTTCCTTACTTTGATTGTTACAGTACAAAGCCACAGCAGACAAAGCAGCATTGTTTAGCCCACATTTGCTTGCGCTGGTTTCATCAGCATCTGGGTCCTTACTCTCACCATCTGATTCCGTGTCACTTGTTGTGTGAACCAAAGTACCTTGTACGAGAATAGCATCCTTGTCATCGTTGTCAGATTCAGACAAAGAAGTCTGTACGGATTTTAAATGGTGAAGAAGTAATTCATTCTGCCCTGCCGGCTCCGGCTCCAGCTCAGCACGGCTGCCAGACATCGGGTCAGCTTGGTCACTGGTACAGCTTGCGCCGTGCTGGTTTTCTGGGTCGTCATCACCGTCATTATCATTCCTCTCATTCCGATTGTTAGCCTGAGTGTTGACATTGGCGTGCAAAGGTTGAAACGCTTTAAGCACTGCTTCTTCTTCTTTGGGAGTTACCGATTCCAACTTGGCTGTAAGTCCAAAAAGTGTTCTGACCGCAAAAGTGGTGAAGACGTCAGGCTCGCTCTCCGCGGGACCCGCCCGCTCGGGAAACTGCTGGCTGCACCCCGCGTTTCCTCCTTCCATGCTGGGCGCGGGGAGCGGCTCCAGCTCCGGGCGGGCGCTCGGGACCGGCGCTCACCGCACGCAGCGCTGCGCAGCGGCGGGCCGGGCCCGGGGCGGGCAGGCAGCGGCCGGGCCGCGCTCCCGCTGCTTCCTGCTCCCCGCGCCGCCGCCCATCGGCCGCCCGGGCTCCGGTGGGGAAAAGCGAAGGACGCGGCAAGCTCTCCGGCGCTCGGTCCCTCGCACAAAGGGCTTTTTGTCACAGCGGGTGTGCCGGCGCGCCGATCCCGGCTGGAAGTGCAACCAGTGGCGCTGCTCCCCCTCCCGCAATCCTACTGGCTGCCCAACTTCCTACTCGCAGAGCGGCTATATAAACGCGGCTCCCGGCCGGGGCAGCGCGCAGCGGCGGCGCGCTACTTCCTCGTAGCAGGACGCGGGCTGGGAACGTGCGGCGGGGAGCTCCACGAGCGCTCCTCTGCACGGACTTTCCGCGTGGAAAAGGCTCTTCTGTGGTAAAGCCATCATCGCAAGAAGAACGTCAAGTGAAAATCCGTGGTGCGAATTCCGAAGTTCCCACCGCAAATGCTGTGCGGTGCTCTCGGGTCTCGGCTGGCCCGAGTGAGCGCCCTTGAAACAGAGTAAGGAAGGAAAAGGAGAGACTCCCTCCCGCTGTGCTGCAGGTCTCATCTGGAATGCAGACTTCAGCCTGCAGGGCCACGAACAACACCCAGCAGGACTGGTTTCGTGTTACCGGAGCCGTCCGGGAGCCGCGGGCAGGTGGCACCGCGCGCCGGCACCGCGCCCAGCGCCGGGAGCTGCGTGCGGGCAGCAGGCCAGCGCGGGGAGAGGTCAGCGGCTCCAGCTGCTGCCACGCAGTGCTCGGTGACTTGCATCTGCATTGTGCCACCGCAGCCCCGTATCAGATTGTTTTTAGTTAATCCGTGTAACTGAACTTCAAGAGAAGCTGTCAGCTGAATATATGTATTTTTGCTTATCATGTGAAAGTACAAAATAAGCACATTTGAAAGTCACAAAGTCATTCACATTTGGGTCAGGTTCCAGTCAAAACTCTTCACTTTTGTTCCTTTCCCTATTCTTGGAGTTACAGAGACTAGAAATTCTTCCAGCTTTGCAATCTTCTAATTCCCTTGTGTTAAAGAAGTTACATAACTCATATTTCCACACCAGTATCTCAGAAATTCAAATATACCTTTTCTGCACCCGAGTTTGAAGGGCGTTCAGTGGTCAGCTGTTTAGCTGCACTGATGGGCCGCGTACAGCAGTGTGCTGGAAGCCGGTCTTCTCAGAAAGTCGGCTGTACCTGGCACTCTTGTGCCAAATTACAGGTAAATACTCACTGAAAAACTGAACATCACAGACGCCAAGCAATGACTGAGTATACCAACAGGTTTGGTATGAAAGACGTGTTTGTCTTTCGTGTACGCTATAAAAAGTAAAGTCATCATAAAGTCAACAGCAAAAGTCATTGGTCTCTACTGCAGGAAGCAAGTTTCCCTAAACTCAGATTGCAACACGAAGGGCTTAGGTAAAGCCTACAGACACTTTTTTGATTATGTGATTGCATGCGTACCTGTAGACAAAAGGTACTGGAATCACTCCCACCTTCATTTGTGATTTAACCATAAAGCAATATACTCGCTTTAGTATAGGCCATTTCCTGCAGTAAGCTCTGGACTTGCTTCTTCAGTACTCTTAATCATCAGGTGCCAAGGACAAGAACAACCCTGTAAGAGTCACGGCTTCCTAGTCTTAACATAGATAACTATCTTAAAAGGATGTTCTACGGAATGAAAGAGTCTTTATCGCTCCCTATGCCAAGTTACTCATACAACCCAAGGTTAGTAAGACAAGTGGGCAGGAAGCTATCTCCACACTGGTGTGAGTTTCTCATGGATTTCTCCATGGTTGTGCTTTGCTTATTTATGTGTTTTTGGGGGGTACGGTTAACTTTCGATGGATAAACAGTAAACTGTATTTTTCAAATATAGTTTGGTTGGTCACTAACCAAAAATATAGCTACATCAGCAACTTCATGGTACCATTTAAACTAAGCATTCTTACCAGATTATGCCAAAACATTCCATTTACATTACAGACAACCTACACTTAGAATAAAAGTTCTGTGTAATAATCCAGGGTCACCAAGCTGTAGCAGTCCTGTGAATATTGTATGCAGGCAGGTTACTGAAAATAGCCACTACCTAACTATTCTGAATTTAAAAGTACATATGAACAGCTCAATTTAAAAGTGGACTTAAAAGCAGGAAAACCATACTTTATATTTAAGCAACTTCCCAACATAATTTATGAGATTAATGATCAAATTTGTATTGAAAAGAATGGCTCTTCAAGGGTCAGGCCAAAATTATGCTCTCTACTGATATGCTAGAAAAACCAGAGGTGAACACAGAATAATTAGAACTCCAGAAGTAGAAACGTACCTTATAACAACAATGGCAATATCCCAAGCCTGAAGAAAATAAGACTGCCTTATATGTACTTCTTCTCTTGATAGAGAACTACGGGAATTGAAAAGAAAACTTCAAGATTTCTAACATTAGGATGTAGGAAAGAACTCATCCCCGCATCTACCAGTAGAGAAATTATCAAAACTGGAAGCCAAGCGGTACCTCAAATTCAGAACATGACTCATAAACCCCCAACCTCAAATAATGAAAGATTCTGTAATGTCTTGTTTCTCCCAGGCCGATAATTACTCCACTGGACAGCTCCGGTGCAGGGACTGGATAACTGATGAAGAACACACTGGTAACAATAGAACGTCCCTGGCTAAACCATATATATCTCTATGTGCCCTTAATATTTTTTACACAAAAAGAGATGATGACATGTATATGCAAATGGGACTAAGCCAAGAAATGCTCCACCGGCAGAAGTGTTTTAACACTGGGTAGATCTCCTAAGTCTCTCTGAACAGACTTTAATGCTGCATCTGAAGGATGAAACTACTTCCAACCTCAAGAAAAAGAAATCATTTATGGTAATGATACAAGCCTCTTCATTTAATAAAACCAACAACACTCTGCTGTCTCTGAAAAGCCCCTAGAGCCCGTCACAGCAATGCTCAGGGCAGTCAATGCATTAATTACATGAAAGGACAATCATTCCTTCCAGTTTACAGAACATTTAATAACCGACACCCTTTCTGACCTACATTTCATCACAGACAGAAGTCACACCTACAGCTTGCTCCAGTGCTATTCTCGAAGTGTCTGAGAGCTTTAAAACTTCTTTGAAGAAAACAGACAGTAAGGCAGAAATACAACTAATCATTTCTATCATTACACAGCAGGGCTCAATGCTTCCTGACAGCATATCTATCAAGACTGCCTTCTCAGATCACAGCAAACTAAAGAAACACAAACAAGGCACAGAGACATAGAAATGGCTAAACTGTATGGAAAACAAAACTTACCATGAATTTTTAACATAAAGGGGTTGGAAAAAATATCAGTTTGTCTATTTTTTTGAAAAGCATCACAGAATCGAAATATGCACTAATTGTGTCAGGCTGAAGAGCCACATGAAGTTGACCAGTTGTGCCAGTGGTTTCATGAGTTTGAGTTGATCCAGTCAGCTGACCCAGTCTTGCCCCCTGCACTGTCCCCAGCCAAACATCTACTGTGCTGATTGATTAAGATCTCCAGCTCTTCCTTCTGCCTCTGAAACTGTTTATCTCATATTATACTTCATAGTTTAACTCTTCAAATGCTCTAACATAGAGAGGGTAGAGAAGATGGAAGGAAACACATAAGCCTTGGAATCTTCTTGTTGTTTTCAGTTTTTTTTTTTCTTTTTAACTTACTGTAAACCATTATGTGAGCAATCTTCCTGAAGTTTGGAAATCTGAGTATTGCCATTATAATCACTTTAAATATGTAAGTTGCTCCAAACATAACACCACCTATTTATTGTTGGAAACTCCAACAGATACAAAAAGCATAATAACACCATATGATAGAGCAAATTCTCAACTACAAAACACTGTTTTTCAACATAATCACCACCATTAGCTGTGCGTTTTCACCAGTGATGAACAAAAGCCTGAATGCTGCACTTATAAAAATCTGCATGGCCATCTGAAACGTGGCTTGTCTTTCACATCACTGTCACCACTGCTGAAACAAACCACCCATGGCCTCACTGTGCTCACATCCACTGTTTGGTCTCCATAAACATTCAGCAAGTGTCAATGAATGTCAGTGGGTGCCATTTTTTCTGCATGAAGGAATTAAATGACACACCTTTGCTTCATACGCACTTCCACGTCAGACGCCATTTTGTCAGCCTGCCCCTCTGCTGCCATCTGTCACACGGCAACAAAATAGAATATTGGTGGGAATGTTCAACCATCACACCACCAACATGTGCTGTTGTGGGCCAACATAATAAGACAGGATGCATTACTTTCAGAGCAGGTGTTGTATAACTAATTGATTTTAGACTTAGCAATAGACACATAGATATGATAATTCTTACCAAAACTCAACGTTAAATGATATTAACAGTATGAGAAGACATCAGACACACTGGGGGGGGGGGGGGGGCTGAATACATTTAATATCTTCATCAAAATTCTGTTTGACACTGAGATATTGACTATTTTAGGTAATTGGAAAGATCATAACGGTTACATAGTTATAAAACAAAAGGGCACCATAAGACAATTTACTATTTTGAAATAGTCTGTATAATATCAGTAAATATACAGAAGAGTGAAGCAGGAAATCCCATCATGTGAGAAACCAGTGGCAGCTCTGAGGCAGGGCTCCTAGAAAACACTGACTGATCTTCAGGTTAAAATGAACGGACAAAGTAACAAAGACAGGTAGAAGGATAACTGTAAACTGAGAAGGACCTTTGTGCACAAAGGCTGGCACTTTATGTAAGAAAGAATGGAGTTGAATTTTCAATCTTTTGCCTTCATGGTTTCCTTTTCTAATTCTCCCCTTCTTTTCAATTTCAACAGGCCTTTTAAACCCCATCTACAGCATGACTTAATAGTTTAAAGCTTAAAATAAAAACTTAAATTAAAATCCACAGTCGCATCAAAAAATTTACCAGAAATTCTGGAGCAACTGCTATCTATTAATACTTATTTGAGCTGCAGTTGTATACCTCATTCAAGTGCCTTTTCATCTAAGATTAAATGCTGTATGAAGTATAGGGTGGAGTTGCATTTCTATGTTGCTTCCTTATCTTCTGTACTCTAGACTGCAAATGAGAATCCAGCATGCTCAAACTAAGATCTTAAAAACTAATTCAGGCTTCTGATACAGACTGCGCATTTTAAATCCCTGTTACAGCAGAATTCATTCATTGTCTTATTCCTCATCTACTTTATCTGCCTCCTTCCAACCAATAAAAACAGAAGCATCTTTTCAAAAAAAAACAAGGAAACTGCCTGGGGAAGTAAGGGAGTCCCCACCCCCGGTGGGGTTTAAGAGAGTGTGTACACGATGCTAAGAAACATGGTTTAGTGATGGAACTTGATAAGTCAAGTTGATGCTTGGACTTGGCTGTCTTGAATATCTTCTGGATGTTTCTATGATTCTATCTATATATGCATATATAAATGTATTAAATATTTCTATATAAGGCTGCTCTTATAGAGCAGAGCAAAGCAAAGCAGCTTTGTTTTTAACTTTGTCACTTTCAGGAACCTAATTACGTTTCAAAACAGTAGTACCTAAATTTTCATCAGTCAGGTTAAATTTTTTCTTCCAATAGCAAGGAAGGGCCACAGATCACACAAACTAGTGTGACCATGAGGAAATGAACTGATTCAATTCAGTTGGTATTCCTTGGAAATATTTTTTGTTTTGTTTTGGAGTTGGACTTCAGACACATTTTCTGACCACAGCTGTAATGCTGTTCAGTCTGAGAAGCACAGAAAAGACAACATCGGGGAACAGATTGTTGTTATCAGAGCAATTCATACAGCTTATTTCATAGAATCACAGAATCATTTGAGTTGGAAAGAACCTTTAAAGGTCTTCTAGTCCAACTTCCATGCAATGCACGAGGACACCTACAGCTAGATCAGGTTGCTCACAGCCCCATCCAGTCTGACCTCAAGTGTCTCCAAAGATGGGCAGCCACCACCTCTCCGGGAACCTGTGCCAGTGCTTCGCTGCCCATATCATAAAAAACATATTTCTTATATGCAATCTAAATCTCTCCTTTCATAGATTGAAAACATTTCCCCTTGTCCTATCACAACAGACCCTGCTAAACAGTCTCTTCCCTTCTTTCTCATAGCACCCCCTTGGATACCGAAAGGCCGCTCTCAGGTCTCCCCAGAACTTTCTCTTCTCCAGGCTGAACAGCCCCAGCTCAGGTGTGTCAACAGCACCACACAGCCAGAAGTCACCCACAAATTTGCTGAGGGTGCACTTGATCCTACTGTCAATGTCACTGATGAAGATATTAAAGATTATCAGTTCCAGTACAGATCCCTGAAGGATGACAATCATCACTCCACTCTCTGGGAACAATCTTGCAAAAACAGTTCCTCATTCATCAAACAGTCCACTTATCAAAACCATATATTTGCAATTTAGAGAGAAGGATGTTGTAGGGAACCATGTCAAAGGCCTTACTGAAGCCCAGACAGATGACATCAGTGGCTCATCCATTTTTTCACTGGTGCAGTTACACCACTACATTGGTCAGGAAGGACTTGCCCTTGGCGAAGCCATGCTGGTTATCTCGTATCACTTCCCTCTCTTCCATGTGCTTTAGCATAGCTTCCAGGAAGATCTGTTTCATGATCTTCCCTGGCACAGAAGTGAGACTGAAAGATTGGTAGTTCCCTGAGTTGCCCTCTCTACCCTTCTTAAAAATGGATGTGTTGTTGCCTTTTTCCAGTCACCACAGACTTCACATCACTGTTGTGACTTTTCAGATGTCACTGAGAGTGGCTTGGTGATCTTTCCATAGGCTGCTCATAGCAGTGCTCCAGTCCAAATACATCCTGATGGCAGCACCAGTAGTAGCCTGCTCATCACCATCCTTTTGGCAGCTCCATTTCTAATGCTTTATCACATAATTGGACCTGGACTCGGGGCAGAAAAATAGGTACGGGTACCCTAGAGTTCTGCAAGTAACTCAGCCCTGAGTTTTGTCCTGACAGACTTTCAAGAAAGAGTCACGGGGAACAAGCTGCGGGACAAAATCTTCTGGTGGATCACTTATAGCCCAGCATCTTTTTAAGAGATATGGAGACTCTCATTCTGTGTCTGAATAAATATTCCTGCTTGGTCAGGAAGTGAAATAATTCCATCTTCCACAATGCATTTAATAAGCTTTCTAGTCAGAAAATGCTGACTGAATACAGGAAAATGGAAACAAACAGCTTATTATTCTTAGATGACTTACTTTAATCAAATTATTGTACTTAAATGGCTTTTGATTCAGTACTTCACCTGCTGTACAGGAGGACTTGATAAATACAGATGAAACATCCTCATAGATTGGATTCTTCATGCTGTAGAGTGCAACTGTGCTAGCGATAACAATTTGTGTCAGTTCTTTTCAGTCCAGTTACTTGTTTCATCTCAACGTTTTATTGCAAGGATAAACCTATACCTTCATGGTACTATGACATTCTGTTAAATTATTTTAGGAAAAGAAGGTTAGGACATAAAATCAATTTGATGGCAATCTCAAGAGAACAGGAATGGTGAGTTAATCATCATAACAAGTATTTTAAATGTGATTCTGAGTCAGTTTCTACCAATAGATGTCACTGTTTCACAAATTATTGTCACCGTTTCTTTGCACAAACTGTTAACAGACTGTCTTCAAAGCACTCTCTTTCAATCTTTTCATCCCTTATCATAGAATGGCTTAGGTCGAAGAGGACCTTAAAGATCATCGAGTTCCAATCCCCCCGCCATGGGCAGGATTGCCACACACAAGATCAGGCTGCCCAGGGCCCCATCCAACCTGGCCTTGAATGCCTGCAGTGATGAGGCATCTGCAATCTCTCTGGGCAGCCTGTGCAAGCACCTCACCACCCCCTAAGCAAAACATTTCTTTTTAATATCTAACATAAAACTCTCCTCTTTTAGTTTAAATTTATTCTCCCTTGTTCTATCACTATCAGAACACGTAATAGTCAGTCTCTCTCCTGCTTGTAAGCTCCCCTCAAGTACTAGAAGGCAGAAATGAGGTCCCCCCAGAGCCTTCTGTTCTCCAAGCTAAACAAGCCCAACTCCCTCAACCCTTCTTCTTCGGAGAAATGCTCCAGCCCTTTGATCATCTTCATGGTCCTCCCCTGTACCCTTTCCAATAGCTCCACATCCCTCCTGTACTAGGGTCCCCAGGCCTGGACAGAGTACTCCAGATGGGCCCTTATAAGGGCAGAATAGGCAGTGGCAATCACCTCTCTCTCTCTGCTGGCCACCCCTCTTTTTGATATAACCCAGAATACTGCTGGCCTTTCAGGCTGCAAGAGTACACTTGATTTGGTTCTTTCCTCTTCTACTACATTCTGTTCCCACTCAGGGTGGCATCTGAAGCTTCAGTGCCTCATTTCCCAGAAAAAGTTTATAAACTTTTCCTGACAAATTCATGGCTAACCTGATTCCAATGCCAGCTCAGCTGCTCCAAAACTCTGAGAAATTCTGAAACTAACAGCGCAGCTCCAAGCACTCTTGAGCTGTACACATGCATGCACACATGCACTCACATTCTCTGCTTGCTGACTCAAATAATCTTGGTCATCTCCTACCTGCAATCTCCTCCAATCCTTTTCCAGGAAAACAACTGATATAAACAAAACGCCCATCATGATTTCAGTAATTACACGTCATGTATCTTAATCTATTTATATATAACCATGTATAGACATATGGAGTCAGAAACCATCTGGAAAACTGTATTGCATCCAAAACTTTGCAATTCATCACATGTTGGAACATGGTTTTAGACACATCAGAAATAAATGCATACCAGAAACGTAATTGTATATAAAAATGCTTGTTGAAATCCAATATAGAGTGCTACTCACATTCAGTTCCAGGCTCAAATGCAATGCATTCCTGTTGATCTTCTCCTTCTCACTTGAACGAGCAAATGGGTTTGACAGCCCCAGTCTGTAGTCCAAAACCCAGGTATCTTCATCTCTGTTTGCCACATCCACATTTGTCAGCCGTTCAGTGAAGTCATCCTTTAAAGCAGTCTCTACTGGAATGCCAAAATGAAATAAAATGAAGTAATTGTATGCATCTGCAAGTAATTTCTGCATGTAGGATGTTCTTACTCTTTTTGAAATTCTAGTGAACACTTA
Organism: Numida meleagris; assembly: GCF_002078875.1. Lineage (NCBI taxonomy): Eukaryota > Metazoa > Chordata > Aves > Galliformes > Numididae > Numida > Numida meleagris. Next base: position 31,079,699 of record NC_034414.1, on the reverse strand, counting down.
ACACATACACAATTTCAGTTTTCCTATTTGTTCAAAGCAAAATAAAATAGCATATATGGGGTTTACATGTTGTTATCATTTTGGAAAAAAAAATCTTTGTTCTTAAACTTTATGGAAAAAAATTCTAGCAAAAAAATGTGGGCTGCTTGCCTTGCCCCCTCATACACACACTAGAAGGTAGTTTTCATCTCCACTGAGAAGGCCCTCTTTAATGTGCTTTTTCCCAGCACATATTTCAGAGGTGGCTATGAAGTGTAAAACTAAGCTAGAGAAGGTCAACAGGCTGATTAGACAAACTTTCTAACAGCTAAGCACAGTTTTAGTGGTTATTTTAGTGGATCTACATTAGCCAGTTACAGGAAACACATGAAAAGAATCTTTCAGTTGGAAGTGATACTTCATAGAATCATAGAATGGCTTGGAAGGGACCTTTAAGATCATCTAGTTCCAAACCCCATCTACAGGCAGGGACACCTTTCTCTAGACCAGGCTGCTCAAAGCCCCATCCAGCCCGGCCTTGATTGCTTCCAGGGAGGGGGCATTCACAACCTCACTGGGCAACCTGTTCCAGTGTCTCAGCACCTTCACAATAAAGAATTTCTTCCTAATATCTAGTCTAGATCTATGGTTTAAAACTATTTCCCCTCATCCAGTCACTACCTTATATAGTAGTACATAGGCTTATATAGGCCTTTATAAAAAGTCCCTCCCCAGCTTTCCTGTAGGCCCCCTTCAAGTACTCTTTAGCGTGCTCCTTTAACCTTAAACAAAATATCAACCTAGAACGTCCTGGTTACAAACAAGCAAATGTGAATTCAGAGAGAGTTAAGAGCAATAACTGACAGCCAACAGTTCACACCCCTATGTCAGACACTCCAGTTACAGAGCGCTCTCCTTCCAATTCACAGCATCTATTCTTTATCGACTCACCAGGGTAGTTATTTCCTTCTCTAATTTGTTGAGAAAACCAAAGACCTCCATAGAGGCAATATGTTCTCTGAAGTGCAATGTGTGATACATGTTATAAATAAAAGGACTATCTTTTCATATATGCAGACACATCAGTCCTGCAACATTCTAATGGAAAATTCAGATCTTGTACATTGATTCAGAAAATTCAGATCTTGTACAATTGTACTTACAATTTTGTAATTTGTTTTTAATTTCTGGTATTTCCCCTAATTTTAAAAGATTATAGTAAAAAGAAGCACGAGGTTCATAATCTCTAAGCCTGTTTGATTAAATTTAGGTTGATTTTCAAAACTTCTGAAAACTTATAGCTCAAAATAATTTAGATCTCACACTGCATCAATAAGCATGGCAAATAAAAATACTGGGTAAAATGGGCAGCAATCCTTGAAGCAATAACATTCTCCATAAGAAGTAAAGACCTCATGGAACAGAACATTTTAATGAATTAAAATATCCTAAAATGCTGTAATTATGATGTACTTGAATTTTGCCTCTAGCCAGAAGATCCCAGACATAGTCTACAAAGTGCACAGTTTCTGGGCTCAAATCCAAAGTCTGTCTCATTTTATTATAAAATGCTACTAATTGTGAGGTACTGAGGAAGCTAACCATTCTCAAGATTAAGAAATAGTAATTATATTTTCATAAATTATATGTAAAAATTGTTCCTTTGTGTGACCTACTCAGAAACAAATCTAAGAATTCCGATTACATGGACATGGATAGCAGTAACAGTTTATAATGGTGCTTCAAGAAACCTTCACTAATGTGAGAGCTGAATATGTGTGTCCCAAAGTATGTTTTTTGTTTGCTTGTTTGTTTGTTTTCTCTAACAGAACCTCCAAATCTCATTCCACTTATAAAGGGCAACATGAAGGCATTTCCTAGCTAGGGAAGCATCTGTACATTACAGAAGAGGGATTTCTAAGTTCAAGCTGCTGTACACTCTCATCCTTCCAGACTTGAGAAGCTCTGGAGTCAACAAGAGAAAAATGCTGCAGAAGGTCCCACCTGTGCTTTAGTGGCCTCTGAAGGCCACACAGACAGCAATGCTAGGGTTACCTACTGGTGCTCTAGAGGCAGGCACAGCAACAGAAGCTGCTGTGTTGGAAAAAAAAAAGCTCCCCCACTAGCTGACCAGGTCAGTACCCTGCAAAATGCAGGGAAGAATCTCTGAATCAACCCTCAAGACCCTGCCCAGTGGCTGCTGCTCTCCTTTGTTGCAGTTGACATTGCTGTTTTGTTGCTGCAGTGATCTCCCAGCCCAACAAATAGGCATAGTCAAAAAAATAGAAGGTGATACCACATGCTTATACTTTAGCAACTTTAACTAATTTGTCAACTCCTATTTTTTTTGGTTGGTTGGTTGGGTTTTTTGTTTGTTTTGTTTTTTTTGTTTTTGTCTCCAAAAAACCCGAACAAACATTTCCAAGAGAGTCCAGTAGCTAACCAAACTCTCTCCCAGGTTTTACAGTTGGCACCAGTGAGGTAATGCCTCCTATTAACATCCCATGTAGAAAGAATAGTGCCCAAATATAGATTTGCTGCCAAGGGAATGGCAGACACTGCCTGTTCACAACCGGGACGGTGGATATTTCTCCATTACTACACCAATCTGTGTGTCAGACTTTAAGATATGTACACTCCCTCCTACAGGTTTCAGTGGCTCTAAATGCAGGAAACGACAATAAGGGATTGAAGTCCCTTGTCCTGACACTAGGAGATAAATCATGAGGACAAGAGCACGAGGAACAAGTCAATAGTACAATGAACAGGTGTATATATACATAATACTTCATGTACAGACATCTTAAATGTTAGCAAGAACGCACGTGCAATTTATTAATTAAAATTTAAGCTATAACTTTTATAATAAAATGAAAAGTATTTTTTTGAAAACTGATTACAAGTTGATTAAAAATGAAACAGTGTTGCTGCTTTTTGTAAACTGACTCGTTGTCACAGGGTAAATTTTTTTTTGTACTTAATTTTTGAACTAAGAAACACAGATAAAGGGCTATTTATATGTAAATATATATGTATATAATATGTAAATATCTTTAGCCTCATATCTATGTATGTTTATTTTTTAAAACCTCAATTCATACCTTCTGCAAGCTGAAAAATATATAAAAACTGGTTTTACAACTCCGGTTTTAGAACTTGATAGACCAGATAATAGATAGATTAGATAAACCATTGCAGTGTTTTTAACACAGGTCTTATTTGCATAGTTTCTCATAAAATGCTAAAATCACAAGGTAATTTGTCACAAAGTTCCCATTAAGAAAAAAAATACAACACATCCTAAGCTACTGGAGAGATACTAAATAATACTTAAAAACAAAACTGAATAAAGAATTGGAATATTTCTTCAGAAAAATAAGAATGAAATGTATTTAAAATGTTAGATGGGATTATTAAGATTGCTTAAGACCAGAATGGGCTGAGACAATTTACATTAACTAAGAAAACAAAGCACAACAGCAAAAAACTCACTCCATCCCAAAAAACTCATGTAAAGAATTTGTTTAATCAATCCTTTAACGTAGTTTGCTCTAAATTCTTTCCTATGCTTTTTTTTTTTTTTTTGTATTTGTACCACTTCATCTCATCAGAATGTCATAATTTAAGCCAATTTCATCTCTATATTGGTAATTAATAAACATTTTTTACTTTAAAAAACATAATGTTCAGATAAGTCATATTAAATTCACCTATAGTTTCATTTCATGCTTTACGATGTTCATGATAAGAAGTAGAGTCACAAAAAAGAACTAAAAATATAGGCATTAGAAGACAACAACTGGATATTCAGGATTGCGTGCTGAGGCCACACCATTTCTTGCAGCGTAGAAATAGAGCTAACTCAGTAAGTTGAACCTGATCTAGAACCTGAAAAAGTGTAACCCTTCTGAGTGTGTTTCAGCTTTGTAAAATGAAATTGTCTCTGAAACTTTTGTATTACAAGCATATGCTCCCAACATAAGTTCATAAAGAAAAACAAACAGCATTATACATACATGATATAAAATATCATAGACACATACCACTACATTTCTTGGAATTTTACTTTTTGCCTTAAGGTGGTCCCTACCCATTAACATTTTTATATGAAACTTGTATTTCTGTTCTTCAATCCAGTTTTTAAAAATCCTCACACGCTCCCAGCATGGAACAATCTCAATCTTCCAAATACATGTAGCACATTATTCAGCTCTAAGCGCTAACATCTACCATAGAAGAACTTTACATATGTGATAATCTACTCATCTGTTAACCAAATTACATATTAACAGTTGTATCTAAAATCTCAAGTAATTACAAATAATAAGCAATAACACAAGGCAGCATGACTAAAACTATTCCACTGCGTAACTTCCACAGTTTAAAACATTTTCACTGATATGCAAAAAAAATTATTTATTTCATCACTGATTTCATTTACCTAAGAAGAATTTAACTTACTTATCTCCATACTAGCAACACTTACCTAAAGCATAATCTCTTTTAACCATCGATAAAAAGAAAAGCACATTTAGTTTAAAGCTGAGCAAAGTAAATGCAGGAAAACTGAGTACTTAACACTTCCCTGAAAATATTTACTACCTAGAATTTTCAAGCACAAGTAAACAACATTTTAAAAAAATCTTCTCATGTTTACGGTTAAGACATACGATGCACTGAAACCTCAGGGGTATAGAAGGCTGTACCCCCAAACTGTGATAATAAATAATCCCTACTTCGGTGCTGAGCCCCTTAATTACATGGCAATTATAATTCCTTCTTTCCACAAACAATGTGTTCTTGTTATGCAAAGTCTCTTAACATAGTCTCTTAAATGAGCAAAAAGGCATATTAGATAACGTAAAATATATTTCTACTAAATTACCACAGCTGTATCCAAAGTTCTACAGTTTCTTCCAGACATACTGTGCTCTCTCTGTGCACCATCTCTTTAGAAAACTTGTTTTAACTTTCTCAGCTGTTTTGAAAAAGAAACTTCTTTTGGAAAAAGACAGCTTTTCAAACATCTTTTTTTCTTAGTGAAAGGAAATAGATGAGTCATAATACCCATTCCTTGTGGGAACATGTCTTGCTTAACCACTAAGCACTTAAATGTGAGACTAATGTTTACCCTGTGTCTTTTTGGCTTTTGTTTGTCTATTCTATAAAGAAATCTTTTAATGGCACTCCACTTCTTCCAGATTGCATTGTTATAACACACACAATAAAAATATAATGGTTAATTTTTTCGTATTGTATCTACTGTCTATTTTATTAAATTTTATAAACAGCCTTATAAGTTTGTGAAGTATGAACAAAGAAAATCTTACATTGATTAGATACTTTTCAATGTTTGCTTCTTGGAAGGAGTGAAGAAAAAGGTAAATAAAATAAAACAAGTCTCAGAATGCCAAGTTTTGTGGACCTTTAAGGTTTAGGAGTCTCAAATTTCAGAACCACAACAAAATAACAAAGAAGATTTATTCAGCAATTCATAATTGAAACAGTCTAAGTCCCATGTTGCTATTTAAAGGCATAGTTTTCACAGCAGAACTGAGCACTCTCAGCAGACATTTAGAGCACTTATGACATGACTGACCGAAGACAACTGTATTCCAACAGGTGTCTGGTCTTTGCAAGATCTTACAGCAGCAAGTTACCTTACAGTATAGCATGTTCCTTTGGCAAACTTCCTTGACTAAATAGTTTATGCTTGACCACAGCTACTGAAAGCATGTTTTTTTCCATATTTTAAAAATATGGAAATCCAAAAGATGCAGAGCCCACCAAAGTTTTTGTTTGTTTGTTTGTTTTTGTTTTTGTTTTTTTTTGCTATGTGCACCTCTGTTTTTACTATCCAACCAATCAGTAAATCCTTCCTAACTACAGTCCCTGTAATGCTCAGAGGGCTGGAAGTTCCTGAAATATCAGTATCTGGAACAATCACCAATTTATTGTGTTTTGGCTACGTCCTATTTCTCGCAGTTAACAGTAAATGCAATTCAGTATTGCTGATAGTGGAGAAAAATATTTAGGTTGCTTCCAATTGTTAACAGAAAAATTTATTACTAGGAAAATTAAGGTCTACCTCTATGCTAAACATAAGACATCCTGAGATGGTTTGGGACCTGCTCCAAAAGCTGGACACTCACAAGTCCATGGGGCCAGATGGATTGCCCCCTAGAGTGCTGAGGGAGTTGGCAGATGTGGTTGCCAGGCCTTTCTCCTCCTGATCTTTCGACAGTCCTGGCTAACAGGGAATGTCCCAGTTGACTGGAGACTAGCAAATGTGACTCCCATCTTCAAGAAAGGCCAGAAAGACGATCCTAGTAGCTATAGACCTATCAGTCTCACCTTGGTGCCAGGGAAGGTTATGGAACGGATAATATCAGGATACATTGTTGATCAGTTAAAGGTCAACCAGGGGATCAGGCCCAGTCAGTATGTGTTTATGAATGGTAGATCCTGTTTGACAAACCCGATTTCATTCTATGACAAGGTGACCCACTTAGTGGATGAAGGCAAGGCTGTCGATGTGGTCTGCCTGGACTTCAGTAAGGCCTTTGACACTATCCCCCACAGCATCCTTGTGGAGAAGCTGGCTGCCCATAGTTTGGACGGGCATACGTACTGCTGGGTGAAACAGTGGCTGAATGGCCAGGCCCAGAGAGTTGTGGTCAATGGAATTAAATCCAGTTGGTGGCCAGTCATGAGTGGTGTCCCACAGGGCTTGGTGCTGGGGCCTCTTCTATTCAACATCTTTATCAATGACCATGATGAGGGGATTGAGTGCACCATCAGTAAGTTCGCAGACGACACCAAGTCGGGAGGGAATGTTGAGCTGCCAGAGGGTAGAAAGGCACTACAGAGGGACCTGGATAGACTGCATCGATGGGCCAAGGTAAATCGTATGAGTTTCAACAGGGCCAAGTGTCGGGTCCTGCACTTCAGTCACAACAAACCCAGGCAACCCTACAGGCTTAGGGAGGAGTGGCTGGAAAGCTGCCTGATGGAAAGGGACCATGGTGTGCTGGTGGACAGTCGGCTGAATATGAGCCAGCAGTGTGCCCAGGTGGCCAAGAAGGTCAGTGGCATCCTGGCTTGGATCAGGAATGGTGTGGTGAGCAGGACTAGGGAAGTAACCCTGCCCCTGTACTCGGCATTGGTGAGGCCCCACCTCGAGTACTGTGTTCAGTTTTGGGCGCCTCAGTACAGAAAGGACACATTGAGGTGCTGGAGCAGGTCCAAAGAAAGGCAACAAGGCTTGTGAAGGGCTTGGAGAATATGCCCTACGAGGAGCGACTAAAGGTACTGGGGCTGTTTAGTCTGGGGAAGAGGAGACTGAGGGGAGACCTCATTGCTCTCTCCAAATACCTGAAAGGTGATTGCAGCGAGAGCGGGGCTGGCCTCTTCTCAGTGGTGACAGGACAAGGAGAAATGTCCTCAAGTTGCGACAGGGGAGGTTTAGGTTGGATATCAGGAAAAACTTCTTTACAGAAAGGGTCATTAGGCACTGGAACAGGCTCCTCGGGGAGGTGGTTGAGTCACCATCCCTGAATGTGTTTAAAAACCATTTGGATGTGGTGCTTGGGGACATGATTTAGCAGTGGGTTGTTAGAGCAGTATGGTTAGGTTGCGGTTGGACTTGGTGATCTTGAAGGTCCTTTCCAACCTGAGCAATTCTATGATTCTATGATTCCTGTAAGAGGGGATAAATCATACACAACCTCAACATGATTCTCCAATATTCAACAAGCAAACCCAGCAGTGAACAGAAAGCTCTCCAAACACCACTGACATTATAAGCAAAGAAATAAAGATATTTAATTAAAATAAATAAATAAATAAATAAAAGCAAGTGGAGAGCATAAGAGAAGAAACAACTGGCACTTCAGGGCAAAGTCTGACTCTCTCCCTGTTCCCAGAATAAATTCTGGTGACTGCAGCCAAAAGTCCACAGTCAATATTCAGGCCAAGATTCTGAGCTGCAATGCCAGAAACTTTTAGCTAAAAGCCCATTTTCAATGCCAAAGAATTTCAGTGCTCATGGTAACTTCTAGATTGGGATAGTATCCAAAACAATCTAGATAAATACTGAATCATATTAATTATACTACATAACCTAAACCATCAATTTGCAGACATGCAACATTACATTACTCACTATATATATAGTATAGTAAGTATGTATTCTGATCTCCGGCCCTAGTCAGAAAGCTAAAATAACATGGATGAGGAGACTAATGTTCAAATTCTTTTTTCGTTTGTTTCAGCAAGATTAAACCATGCATGCAGCAGCCTTTGAAAACAACTCTACTTGTGGAAGACTAGGAAGAATAAGGCAGTATACAGAAAGTACAGCCAAAAAGTTGCACATGTTGAAAACTAACAAATTTTAGAGAGCAAGCTAGGAATGGAAGCTACGAGAGTCCTTGACCAACACATCATCAGGTTAAGCAAACATAATAAGCTATATAATAACAAAAAGTTTGTAAGTTAATTTTCTCATGTGCTTTTTAGAATATTTTTTCCTGTACACACTGGCTTTTACTTTTCTCTTCTGTTGACTAAGAGAAAAACAAATCACTCTGGACAATATTAAGTTTGGACATTAGATAGGTGAAAAACATGAGAAATGTAGTAAGATTGATTTTAAATAATTTATATCTTTTCAATTCACTTCAGAAGTCTTGAAAACCACAAAATAAGAAAGCTGGAGGTCTAACATTGATATATCTATTTGCAGAAGTCATTTAGGTCACTTGTACTTTGCACAAATGTTACTGTATAAAGATTTACGCCTTATGAGGAGTGGCTGAGGGAGCTGGGATTGTTCAGTCTGGAGAAGAGGAGGCTCAGGGGAGACCTCATTGCTCTCTATAACTACCTGAAGGGAGGCTGTAGTGAGCTGGGGGTCGGCCTCTTTTATAACTAGTGACAGGACGAGGGGGAATGGCCTCAAGTTGCATCAGGGGAGATTTAGGCTGGACATTAGGAAGTACTACTTTTCTGAAAGAGTAGCCAGGCACTGGAATGGGCTGCCCAGGGAGGTGGTTGAGTCACCATCCCTGGAAGTGTTCAAGAAACATTTAGATATAACGTTGAGAGACATGGTTTAGTGGGGTTATTGGTGGTAGGTGGGCAGTTGGACTGGATGATCTTGTAGGTCTTTTCCAACCTAACTGATTCTATGATTTTAGAGAAATTATTAAAATTGGAATGGCTGTATGGATAGAAACAGGTAAAAGCACAAGAAGCAAGTATTAAAATAACAGCCTGTAGAGATAATCAGGGACACCACTGAGAGAAACAAAATTAATTAACATAATGTGATATTTATATCAAGACCATGGTACAGATGATTAATCAGTGGAAAACTACACTCTGATAAAAAATAGGAGGAGGAGGATGGCAAAGGGGTTACATCACATAGCATGTGCCATTCCTTCTTCTCTGGGAATAGCACGCACATCATGTGCTGCCTCTTTTCCGGTTACCCAACAGGCTACAACACACTGATACCCAAAGTCTGGAAACAAAGACAATGGGCAGCAATCTTGCAGAAGGTGACCGACCAAATACATTTGATCTTGTGGCAAAAGGACTATATCATATTAACTGTTGATTCTAGGGGTAAAACATCCCATTCTATATTCTCCTCAGCAATGCCCATGAGACTGCTTTGACATCCATGTCTTGAGTGAGAGTGGTAATATGCTGTGAGAGAATCAGTTCAGAGATCTGTGAGATCATTTGCTTCTTTAAGGTCTCACAAAAAGTTTTGTTACGCTCATTTTCTACATTGAACAGGAAGGATGTCTGAGACAATGCCATCAAAGCCACTAATCAAATAGTGAACTGTACCAATAACAGAAGTACTTGTTGCAAACCTGCATTCTGTTGGACAGGCTCTGCATAGCTGTACTACAGTACATAATTACTGTAGATATTACAGTATGCAACTACAGTATGTACCTACAGTAGTTTCAGGCAAATTTCTCTCTCTTCCTGATTCTGCACTGTCATGTAGGCACACCAGCTGCAAAGGACACCAGCTGGAAAGTTCTGTGCTGTTACATGGCGTTAGTCTGTCCTCTAGGAGTTAATAGTTGAGCTAGTAATTCAAAAATGAACTTGAGCACCTTCCTGAGGCTTGCTTTCTTTACTTCTACCCCAGCTCTTGTCTGTCATTTAGAAAAGGTCTCAGCTTCTTGCATACTGCCAAGGGGTGTGGTAGTGGGAAGAACTGTCACTGGGGCATGGCTCCTGCAAACGTGATATTCTGCAAAAAAATGCCAAGGCTTACTGACATATGAAAATGATTATTTTCGAAGCCCTGTTGTTTACAGTTGTTGGAAAGCCAAAAATGTATTCCTGCACAATAGTTGCCTTCCAGAAAAATTTAGTATCTTCCTTCAAAGAATTCCTTCCTACTGTAACAATACTTCCTTGTTGCAAAACAACATTTTTCACCAACTTATTTCTCTCAATTAGGTAAACTATATCTTAAAACATGCACGTGAGGTGTTAAAACAAAAAATCTTAAAGTTTGATGATTTCATAAGAACAGAAAGCGTAAGTGGCAGACAATTGTAACTGCTCTAACTGTAGGCTATGGCAGTACTTAGTACTTATGAAAGAATATACATCATCACCATCTTACATTTCTTCACTCCAGTGGGTAATCTCTCTTATACCTACTGCAGACAGTCCCAAATTCACATATGCAGGAATGCTGTCCGTGATGTTACAGATATGATCCTCAGTATATACTCCCTTTAGTAATGATCAATGCATAGAAATCCAGAAGAAATGAAAAGATATTAAATCTATTGTATTTAATTTTTTTTTTTTTTTTTTTTTTTACAGGAAAGTGGTAACAGATATCATCCAACAAAGAAAGAAAGATATAGTATTGATTCTAATAATGAAATGCTTCTGTTCAGTATTAAATAGTCACATACAAGGTAATTTTTGACATAAAACCTGCCATATCAAAGTGTGAATGAAGTTTTTTAGGATTTAAGAGTTAAAATTTCTCAGATTTTTTGAAAATGGTCTTTGTATGTCCTAATCCTGTTGCTTACTACAAACAGCTGTGACAGACTATGACAGGTAAAAGGATTTAACCTGTAGAATCAACTAAAATTTTGCGTTTTGCAGTGTGCTTAATTCTAAGCCAGTATATAAACACAGTAGACAAGAATTAACAGTTTTAAAAAAGAAAGAGGCAACATATTTCAAAAGAGTTCAGGCTCAGCTACTGACTAAAAAACCCGGAGAAGACTAATCTATTTCTGTTAAGAGGGAGTTCGATTATTGTTCAGAAACAGAAGTGATTTTCCAGACACTGAACACTAGTTAAAATACTTGAGATACAGGGAGTGAAAGACATGAGTGAACAGAAGGCAGAAAGAAACAGAGCACTGACAGTGTTTGAGGCACTCAAGATGCCAAACGGGAGACAAAGCATAGGAAGTAATAACTGTAGGAACAGGCAGTAAGTTGCCCAGGGTCAAGGATTAAGAAGAGAGAAAGTGGGAGAGCTGCAACACAAAAGACAGAGAGAAAGGTGATGGAGATTTAAGAGAAGAAACAGACTGTGAAGGGATTTCCATTAAGAAGATTTCAGCGTACTCTTAACTAGCACAAACACCACTCAGAAAGATGTTCTTGGCAAAGTATATAACCAAAAAGCTTAAACAGTTGTACTGATCTAGGAGGGCAGGTTCCTTCAGAATAAAAAATAATCCTGATACTAAGAATTTGCATGTCAACACATTTAACCAGGCAAGTACTGACTGCGTGCATACGAAAAGACAATGGGCCTGTCACTTATCACTCAGTATACATTGAAAGGTAATAAATTAACAAGAAAAAAAGTGTTCAAGACCAGTACAAATGCCTTTCTGCAACTGTAGAACTGCACGGTTCAGAATTAACTCTGAACTGTCTGAGGAATCTGCCCTGGATGGAACCAAGAACATTTACATCCTTTTCTGCAAAAGCAGCCACATTACTATTCACATGCAATAATAAAATAAACAAACAAGGCAGTGTGACGTTCAAATTTATTTGCTGACTCAGCTCCTGATGATCTAGTTACACCATTTCACATGTGCTGTAACAACAGATACCAGCTTCTTCTGCTTAGCCAAAGCATGAGAAAAAGCAAGCACTCATCTTCTCTCTGCAATGTTCAGAGACTCAGCATGGTGGCAGTAGTTAAGAAAAGACCTTGGTGTTCACACTCATAAGTCTGCCGTTAGTATACTCAACATCACTGCTCACTGAGTAGTGAGGAATCTACGTTGGTCTGCATCACACAAGCTCTGAAAAGGCTTATCTGATTTCTTTTTAATATAAATATATCTGAATGTTTAATGCATCACGACCATGGAAAGTGGAAAGCTGTGCTCTTCCCTTGTAACTAAATCTTATCATTGATGTTTGAAACATTATCAAATAAACAGAGACAGGTTTATACAGATTTTTGCAGTCCTATGAAAACTGGGTGAGAACTGAAAAAGAAAAGGGAACTGGTCACACTGCAAAACTTCTGATCTGAGTTTTAGCATATGTTCAAGACTCATCACCTATGACAAGATTCTGGATAAGATACAATTTTGGGATATGCTCACAGTCACCTCTCAATTAAGCATGATTGGATTATCGTTAATGTAGACCATCATGCCTTACAAATGGGCTTTTCGTATCACCCAAATTGTCAGGAAAGCAGTACAGCCATATTCGTGAAGATTTGTGATGTGCTTTTCTCAGTTCCAGTCAGCACTTATATAAGAATCTCAGCTGTGTCAGTCACACTGCTTTTTACTTTTTTCCACTAAACTTAAGCTGTAATATTCACTGGTGCATTTTGTTTTCTTAAAAAAATTTGTTATCCAAGCTTCTATTTCATCCAAAGCACTACTTGCCTCAGCTAATCATGAGTTAACTGTATTAAATATAGGGCAATAAAGCAATAAAAACAAAATAAATCCATCTTCTTTCTGAATTAATTCCCAGGAAATTAACTAATCTCTTTATTCTGGTTCCTTTCTTTTTTTTTTTTTTGGGAGGGGGTTACAATTTCTGACTTAATTATATACAGCTAGAGCCGCTGAACATTTTTTTTTCAGTTTTCACTGCTGCTGAATATTCACTGCTTTCATAACCTTCACAAGAAGCTAAAGGTGAACAGTACTGAAGTACTGAAAAAAAAAACATGCCATGTCTTCCTGTTGAACTGTGGGGGCGTTATAGCTTTTTTTGAATAAATTAACGCTTAAAAAATATTCTTTGCATGTAAGCTTTTTCTGGCATCTTTTTGCCTTTCAGGCATGTAGTGAGATGTACTCTACATAAATCTGTGAACTCAAGATTAATGTATACTGGCATTCATGGATGGCTTCTCTTCAACATTAAAAACGGTTGCCAACTGAAAATTCTGCTGTACAGTTATCCTTTTCACACTATCACAACATTTTGGCGCATATGAACATCTCAAATTCATTTCGCAGATGAACCAAGGCTTAGTAATTTCTAAGGTTAATATTTAGTGTCAAGATACAGCAATAACCTATGTTCACCAAAGCAAACATATACATAATACTTTTTCAGGTATAGTGTTTGGCACACTGTGTAACATCTACAAGATGCTACCATCCATGCTCAATAACACTTAGAACGCAACAACTCAAAATATCTGTATAAACCAGAAGAAGAATCAGAACAAATTTCTCAGTTTTATGAACCCTTTCTTGAACCCAGAGGCCTCTACCACAAAGGAGGAGAAAACACGCTTCTTTACATAAGCTAACCCTTTCTGTTGGCCTCAGTCAAATCTAGCAGAGCAAAACAAAGCCTTAGATGTCTAAGCTCTGACAAAGCAGTCTGCTTAATTCACTTGAAAATATTTCTGTCCTTATTACTGAGGAAAAAATTAAGCTATATTCTTTAGAAAATTCAAGGCCTAATTAAAAAGGGGGCTTGTTAGCCGAATGGATTTTTGTCAAACAAAATTTTTTGCTGGCAAGCTAATGAGCCAGATATACATACCAGCTACTCTGTGATCCAGCAGCCTCAAGGCTGCCAGCATGACATCTCCTTTAACAATAAAATTATAGCTTAGCAATTGCTTGCCATCTAGCATATAATCTTGTTTTGGAAAGCATTCCTATTTGATCATAAGCACACACTTGCTCTCAGTCTTGCTTCAACTTAAGCATGCATTCATCACTGTGCTGGAACAGGGCATTTAAGGCCCAATGACTAACATAGACCATACTAAACCAAACCACTATTGGAGAGCGTGACAGTAAAACGTCTATTGGCCATGTTCTGATTCATATAACAAATGTATTTTAAAATTCTTTCATCTTCAACTTCTAGATGCCAAAGGAACCAAATAAGAGATATAAACTTTCTTTTATTTCTGTTGCTCATAGCCCTGTTGTAACAGCAAACCTGTTATGCAAACTCTGCACATACGCCGAAGTCCTCTCAAGTCTGTCCTCCTACACCCTATATTTGTTTCACCAATAAGTACAATCAGTTTCACTTCAAACTTTCTATTAAGATATAAAGAAAGAAAAGGTAAAAAGGATGCTATTTCAGTGGATTGAGGACCACAAAATGATTTTCCAGAAAATCCCAACATAATCTGTTAAGTTTTGTGGTTAAAAGTCAGACAAAATATCTTAACATAATGACACTGAAAGAACAAGATTACACTTATCTAGAAATGTAATACAGAAAAATAAAGGTAGCTCCTAGTGGAAAGAATGCAGAATTAAGCAGCGATCAATTTTTTAGAACAGACTAAAGAAACAAAACACATGACGAGATTCTAGTAAAAAATTTAGATGATTTCTAAACAAGGTATTTATTTTCCTGGAGGAATAGCTAATTTCGATGGCTTGATTTATGTTAACATTTTTTCATAATAAAAAACTGTCACGTCATTTGCAATAGAGTTTGGTGAGATTCAGTCACCTAAACAAAAGTATCTTGCATCATTTTAGATGTTTAAATTAATTTACTCCAGTCCACAAAGGTGTGGATCACTCCAGATCAGATTTGCCAGCTCTGTACTTCAGATACTCTAAGGCATCTGAAAGCATGCTAGGGAACTGGTCCCTAATGTCTTCATACATATATGTATATACATATACATATATATATATGTATGTATATATAAGAAATCCTGAACTATACGTGTGTGTGTATAGTTCAGGATTTCTTCCCATCATTTATGGAATGATCTTACAGGTAGTTGTGAAGGTGTTGAAATAGGTGACAGAAATCATCTATTTGACCATTAGTTTTCAGTTGAAAGAAAGAAGAAGTTTTCTCCTTTCGACTGGTACAGGTAGGACAATGTAAGTCAAAGCAAGGAGAAAAATAATAGGAATAAAGCAGAAGCTACAAAGGGGCTGTGGGAGTGTAGTAAGGAGGAGTGGAAACATTTCCATGACTATTCAAAGCCATGACTGTTAAATATCATTAGATGTTTTTAGCGGTCCGGTGAAAGCAGACCTGAATTCCAAGAAACTTCTCATTTGTTCCACTGGAACACCCAACTGTCAGCCCATTTTGCACATTCAACATCAATTTCATGAGAGTTAGAGTTACACATAAGAGAATTCACCTCCCTGATGACAGAGTTGCAACTTACTTTGCTATGTTAATTGAACCTGCTTTTATCTCTGTCTCATAGACACCTGTATTATTAAAGCCTCAAGCCCAGGCTATGTCACATCCTTGTTTATAGCCTGAACTCCCCATTTAGCCTATCATCACTCCTAACCCACATGAAAAAAACTCAAGTACCTTCCGTGCAGGAAGGGTAGAATGACTGCAAGTTAGTGGGGTGTGAGGCTGGGTGATTCCAGCCCTCCTACCACAGATGTACAAGGTCTGTGAAGACATCTCAGAAACTGTAACGAGAAGAATTGGAGGTTAAGCTGTCCTTTCAACAACAGGAGTATCCAGCAAGAAACTCTCAGATCAAACTGGAAGAGCAACAAGACATGCAGTGCCAACACACTCTGCATGACAGAGCTGGTATAAAAGAATCTACACTATACTAACTGAAATAAGATTGCACTGGATTTAACTACCAAAAAGACAGCTCCCTAACAAAAGAAATCTCTCTCGCTAAGTCTTACATCATACCTGGAATCTCAACTGGTTTCAACCCGTAGCCCATTTTCTGCTAACCTTTCAGAAACCTTGAAACCCAAAGTTCATACTGGCCACCAAAACCTGACGAGAACAGAAACAATTTTTTTGCCTAGACAGTGGGATGAAATACGTTAAGCATTATCTAGTCACTTTGATGAAAAGGCCTGAGCAAACAGTCAGTGCCTGATGAGAAGAAAAATAGGGTTCCTTGGGCTAATCAGGATTGGAATCCTTTGCTAATCCATAGACTAGAGAAAAACTCCTAAGGGTGGATCAAGATTGTCAAGCTTAGCAACAAAATCAGGATTATTTTCTCCATGACCTGGAAAAATTGAAGAAAAAAATACTGAAAATGAGCACTGTCCCTCAGATTATAAATTAGACAGAAAGACTGGAAGATCAAAGGCAGAAAAGTCAGAGATTCCTGAGTCAAGTACAAAATGGAAGAAGTACGTACTAACATCTTTCTTCACAGCTCTAGATGACAAAGAGCTTTTTTTTTGTAATTAAATA
The DNA here is from genome assembly GCF_002078875.1 of Numida meleagris. Classification (NCBI taxonomy): domain Eukaryota; kingdom Metazoa; phylum Chordata; class Aves; order Galliformes; family Numididae; genus Numida; species Numida meleagris. The sequence continues at coordinate 31,063,022 of NC_034414.1, read as the reverse complement.
TAGTTTGCATAAATAAATACAAAATTAGAGTACAAATGAGTCACAAAAAAAAGCGCAAACCTTTCTTCACAATTCATAGTGTAGTATTTACCTTACCAATAATATCCAAAACTGCCGTTTCACTATGTAAGATTTAAAGAAATAATCTGATGTGGTAAACTAATATAAAAATTATCAGGCAAATATCCCAAGAAAAAAACATATAAGAGAAAACTAGAGTACAAAAGCATTACAAATACTTAGGACCTCTGCAAGATTATTCTGCCTACGAAAAGCAATATATCGTCAGCCAAAGAATGTACTTCATTAAATTAGCTGGATTTCATTTTTATTACTCGTTTAGAAAATAATTTTCAGAAGTCTGCTTTCTGGTTTATTATTAAAAAGTTTTTGTTTGTTTGTTTACAATAAAAGCTGGCATTTTCCAAAAAGAAGAAAAAAGCTGACTGATATGAATTACTGTATCAAATATATGACGAAGTTAATGTGATGAAGTTAGTGAAACAGTAAAAGCTATTTTAAAAATATATATGTAACTGTAATTTCATTTTAATATGTATTTATTTAAAACTATATAATCTCCAAAATTGAATAAAGGTTTTCAATATATTCTCCTTATTTCATTGCTTCGATTTCTTAAGATAAAACAGAGCTTCTTTTGAAGAACATAACGTTTTGATACCTACATTACTAACAGGAACTTAAAGAAGATGATCTCTAGATTTTGATCATCAGCACATGAAATAGCTTAATACCAGCAGCTTTAAGGGTTGCTTACACGGGAAAGAAAAAAAATTAGCCTTCCCAAATGACTAAAGAAACCTTAAAATTTCACTTTTATAATGTTAAATAACACCCAAGTATATGTTAACAAAATTCTACTCAGAGGACTGCATAAGATTCTAATATCAGTTCTGTATAAAATAGAAGAAGCCTTTTTTTTTTTTTTGCTAGGAAGTGCCCCAAAGAACTTGGAATTACTTCTGCTGACTAATCATAATTTTCCAAAATACATTCAAGAAAATTCAGCAGCTTTTAGGTGAGTCTGTCTTAGTGGCTGCAGAAAATTTATTATAGCCACATTTCTCTAGACATAGAAATCAAGCTATTACTTATAAATAATTACGTATTATAAATGATTATGTAAAGCAGATCACATATACAGATTTGAAGCATGATTAGCATCTCAGGCCTCACAGAAGGAACTCGTATTTTGCAGCTAATAGCAGTCGAAGCTGCTAGGTGCAGCTGCAGACCTGAGGGCAGAGCCTTTCACTGCTTAGCAGGTTGCTGACAGATGGAAGTGCAACAGGGTCAAACACTTGGGAACAGATCCTTTTAGCCTCCCTCAAAGTTAATGAGCAAGTTTAGATGTTCACAGAAGTTCTAGCTTCTTATTGGCCAGAATCCTCTGTACTAAAGTTTTGTTATTTTTACTTATGTTTCTGTAACTACACCAATGAGGCTTAAAAAACAAGAAGCAATTTACTTCAGTTTGTACACCCAGTAAGAACTGCTTTCTTTTCTATTCATAAATATTCAGTGATTCTGTCGAGGTAAGAGATTCCAGTTTACAGGAATGACAATCAGAAAAGATTTTCTACACCTAGGGTAAAGATACTAATACAGAAATGGCTAAGATGTTATAAAATTGAATCTTGGAATGCCTTTTTCCAAAAAGTCAGTCTTTTTGGTACATAAATTTTTCCACATTCTTTTTCCAACATACTAAAGAGAAATGAGAGCCAACGTGGTCGCACAGTTGTCAAAACATTCGCTCAAAACAGTCAATACTGCTCATCATCTTTGTAAATTCACCAAATAAGTATAGTTATATTCTGTACCGATGGCAAAGAAATGCTAAGTGATCACTTACAACTATTTCAGAGAGACTCATTATACCTAAAATACAAAGATGTCATATATGTCCTTCATTGTAGACTCAAACATGATAAAAACAGCAGTTTTCATTTTAACACTGCCATCAAGATTTGTATCACACAGGACAATCCAAGTGGCGAAATGAACATCAACTCTGGTGAGGAACTGTAAATTATTTCTATTTCCTTCCTAGTGTACTTGATCTGGCCTTTAAAATGCCTCCTGTAAAACATATTCAACAAGTTTTCCCTTCTCTTTGTCCTGTTCTTATGGGAAATATAACACTCAACGCTGAAGAAATTTCTGATTATGCTCTGGAAAATCCTAAACACTCACTTGCAGGGTATGAGAGGCCCCAGTTATCTAAATTTAAGGGTAGTCATAGTCTAACCCCAAAGAAAAATTCCTCTGACACAAACAATTGAATACATCATTCATCAACTAGGAGCAATACTGTAATACCATGGTTAAGGTAAAGTGTTAGGTGCTTCTACTTAATAGTTACTGCTTATAAGTATTATTCATTATTGTTTTATTATTATTATTTCTTATTTCCCCCTCTACTTCGTCGTGACGAGGCCACATTTGTGTCCTGTTCTGGGTGCCCTAGTTCAAAAAAGACAGATATATCATAGATGGAGCCCAGCTGAGGACCACAACAACGATAAAGGGCCTGGAACATTTCTCATATGAGGAAAGGCTGAGTAATCTGGGTCCGTTCAGTCTCAGGAAAAGAAGACTGAGAGGGGTTATGATTAATGCTTATGAATATCTAAAGGGAGGTGGGAGGCAAATGGATGAGGCCAGGTTCTTCTTACAGGTGCACAGCGACAGGACAAGGAGCAATGGCCTAAAACTTGAACATAGGAAGTTCCATACTAACATGCGGAAGTACTTCTTTATGGTAAGGGTGACAGAGCACTGGAACAGATTGCCCAGAGAGGTTGTGGAGTCTCCTTCTATGGAGATATTCAAGACCCTTCTGGATGCGCCTAGTTGTGTGACCTATTGTAGGGTACCTTCTTTAGCAGGGAGGCTGGACTCTATGATCTCTTGAGGTCTCTTCCAACCCCTGAGATTCCGTGTGATTATTTAAATGTGTTATCATAGATCTAAAGCAACATCAGTATAATGAACTAATATTAAATTTATTTACTGATATGATAAAGCAAACAATTTACATTTTTATTCATTTTCATGACATGTTATTTTAAGAATATTTTTAGAAGGGATTATGCAGATTTCTTATGCCATGTTTAGAGGTTCAATTTCATCAAATGTCACTTTTTCAGAAAGAAAATATCAAAGAGCAGCTACTACAGCTTTTAAAAATTCCTATATACTTCATTAATTTATATTTATAGTTATTTGAATTTGATATCAGCTTATATATCATCCTGATTCATCAAGAAAAATGTCAGTTAAACCATTTCTCTTACTTGTTTTAAATAGACAACAGAATACATAATGATTTAATAAATTACAACTTCTATGTTATTTCAGTATTTTGCTTGTAGAAATTATTCTTGTACTGGTAAAAAGTCTATTTCATTGCAGTAAGTCTCTTAAATTGAATACACAAACTGTAAATCAGTTTGAATGCTTTGGCCTTTTCTCCAGCCCATGAAACAGAAAATTGTTAATCTGTGACCAGCATCAAACATTAAGCTGTCTCTGGTATTTCATTCCAATTTAATTCACTTGGTTTCCTCAAACTGATTGCCTTTGACTATAGAGTCACATGTTACAAAGAGAGATGAAAATACAACAGTTGCTTAAGTGTGTCATGCTGTGAAATCATTCAAGTAACACAGGAGCTGTTTGTTCACAGCATCTACCAAAGTCATCAGTCTTCAGAGGGTCTTTTTAATTTACAGGCTTTGCCTTGAACTTCCAGTTTTGTTTACATTCATTTTAAACTGCTATAAATGTACAGTTTTAATTTAGCATTGGCTTACATTGCTTACACTATTATAAAAAAAGATTCTGGCTTCATTGAGAACAAACGTTAATGATCTCTTATAATTACAATGAGTTGTAAGACTCAATACAGAAGATACAATCTGTCATTTAAGAAAATCAAGATACAGTCAAGCTGTATGATGGATAAGTATGTTGAACACAACAGGACAAAAAAAAGATCCATGAAAGAGCTATATACTGATTGTTGGGTCACACTATTAAGGTACTTGGCAGAACTGCCTATCTAGAAAGGACATGCAGGCTGAATTTGAAAATGCTAGGTATAGCCTGCATCTGTGTACAGAAGGTGCAACAGAAGTTCATATGAAAGACGACATCTATCTTAGAGGCCTAAGCTGCAGTCAGGATAATCACGATATGTGTGATGATTCAGAAAGGCAATATCTGGAAAGATGTCAGAAATAATTACGTCTATTTCAGCCATACTGAGTCTTCAGGTAACAATTCCACAAGATGTTAGAGATGCATAAAGATTTTAGACTGGGAAACAGTCTAAAAACAAGTTTGGAATATAAGTTGATGGTGCTGGCAACAATGAGATGGTAACTGAATTTTGCAGAGATGATAATCTAAAGGAAAAACACTGAGGGAAAAAATAGAGCCCATGACTGCTAGATCCCAAGGATGTACAGTCTGAATTTATATTGGTTATATCATGATATTAGTAGAAGTAACATAAAATTTCATTACTGTTGATCCAAACTGTAATACAGAATAATTTCAGTCACAAAAAAGAAATAATATAATAACAACTTTTGAACATCATTATCAAAATTAATCTTAGAAATTTGAAGCGCTTATAAGCTCTTTGTTTCGAAAAATGAAATATAACTCCATTCAAGTTTGGAAAATAATGAATTATCAACTGAATAATTGTTGAATAGGACAGGGGAACTGATGATAAATGACATGGAGAAGATCAAGGTACTCAATGCCTTCATCACCTCAGTTTTCATTGGGTAAAACCTGCTTTCAGAAATGATAGGCCTCTGAGGTCAGAGGAGAAAGCTGGTGCAAGCATGTCTTACCCTCGACGAAGGAGGACCTGGCTAGGGAGCACTTAATCAAACTGGATATACTTAGGTCCATGGTACTAAAGAGGTTGCACCCAGAACTCATGAGTTTTGCAGAAGTCCATTGTCATTACAGGGCCACTTGGTTATCTTCGAATGGTCATGACAATCAGCAGAGGTTTATGAAGACTAGAAGAGAGCAAATATCTTCAAGAAGAAAGATCCAAGGAACTACAGGCCAGTCATTCTGACCTCAGTCCCTGGGGAAGTGATGAAGAAAATCCTGCTGGGAAGCATTTTCAAACTCATAAAGGACAAGAACGTGATCAAGAGTAGCCAGCATGAATTTACAAAGCAGAAACCATGCTTGAACAACCTAATTAACCTCTACAATGAGGTCAGTAGCTTGGTGGATGAGGGAAGATCAGTAGCTGTTGTTTACCCTTACTTTAATAAAACCTTTGACACTGTCTCCAGTAACATCATCACAGACAAGCTGACAAAGTATGGGTTAGATAAGTGGATGGGATTAAAAACCAGCTGACCAACCAGGCCTGGAGGTTTGTGATCAGTGGCACTAATTCCTACTGGAGCCCCAGAAAAAACACCCTACTAGTATATCCCAGGACTAAATACTAGAGCCATTACTGTTCAACATCTTCATTATTGACTCTGACAATTGGATAGTGTGCACCTCCAGCAAGTTTGCAAGCGTTATAAGATTTGGAGGAATAGCTGACTCAGAATGATCAACAGGCTTGAAAAAAAGGGCATACAGGAATCTCACGTAGTTCAACAAAAGGGAAGTGCAAAGTTCTGCACCTATGGAGGAATAACCCCAGGCATCAGAATACGCTGGGGTTCAGCTGGCTGCAAAGCAGTTTTGCAGAGGAGGACCCTAGGGTCCTGGTTAACTGCAAGCTGAGCATTAGTGCCAGCTGAACGAGAATGCCAACAATGCACTTGTGTGGCAAAAAAAGGTCAACAGTATCCTAAGCTGCATTAGTAGGAGTGTTACCAGTAGGCTGAGGAAGAAGATCCTTCCTTGTTTCTATCTTCTCATCACTAGTAAGGCTGCACCTGAAGAAATGTGTCCAGTTCTAGGCACCTCAGTACAAAAAACATAGACATGCTGAAGGGAATCCAGTGAAGGGCTAAGAAGATGATTAAGGAACTGGGGCATCTCTCATGTGAGGAGGTGATGGCAGAGCTGGGACTCCTCTGCCTGGAGGAGAGAGGGCTAAAAGGAGTGAGTCTTATCAATGTGTACAAGCATCTAATGGCAGGGAACACAGAAGATGACACCAGGCTCTTCTTAGAGGTGCCCAGTGACAAGAAGCAGTGGACACAAGTTTTAAATGCAATGCCATCTGAAGATCAGGAAGCACTTCTTTATTGTACAGGTTGTGGAGCACTGGCACAGGTTGTCCAGAGACACTGTGGCGACTCCATCCTTGAAAATATTCAAAACCCATCTGGACATAGTCCTGGGCATGTTGCTCTGGGTGACTCTGCTTAAACAGGGGACTGGACCAGATGAAATGATCCCTTTCAATTTAAACAATCCCAAGATTCTGTGATAAATTCTCTTTTCTTGTTTTATGTACTTGTTTTTACCCTAGTCTCTTAATTCTTTAACTCCTTTATGAAATCTTCAAAAAACAGGGATTCTGAATAAGCTGCATTTAGTGAAGCAACACACTCAATGTATATTAGTTTCATGTGAATTACCTATGAGAAACTATGCATCATGTTTCCAGGTGATCTATATGCAAACTTACCACATGAAGTGCATACTAGTTATGGGCAGAATGCTGTGCTGCTTTTAAAATGCTAATTAGCGATTCAGTGAACCACTTCAATTACAGAAGTTATTTACAAACCCTTCCCTTCCTTGTAAAAGGAACATCAAAAACAACATAATATAATCTGTCTCCTGTTATAAGAACCTTCAGAGTTTTGTTTATATGAAACTTCATTTTCCAAAACCATGCTTCAAGAATAGAACACAAGGTCTTGTTATTAAATTTCTCATGCTGACTTGTCCACCACGTTACTGTAACTTAAGTTAGGAAAAGCAAAACTAAAATTCAAGTAGCAACTCTATATTCATTATTTTTGCTACCTTCATTAAATATCTAGGATAAAATATTGTCTGTGTCCCATTTTTCAGTTACAAGTCTATAAGCATTAGTATTGCAGATAAGTTAAATTTTTTGTGGTTAATGCTAATACAGCCAAGCAAATTCAAAACCTAACTCAGGTGATACGTCAATCTGCTACTTTAATGCTGGAAATTTAAATAGATGTGGAGAACTAAGACTATGTAACTGCTATATTTGTAGAATCAGAGTATTATAGCTATGGAAGTAGGCTATATTTGTTAACATTGCAAACAGAAATGAAACAGGAAAATGTTAATGGATGTTGAAAGTCAAAAGGATTAAGGCAACCTTCAAAGCATGGTTATGAGAACTGCTCCTCCAGCCACTACAGCGTGAAGTTCCAAGATAAACATTGTTTTATACTTTTCATTCCCTTAAAAATCTTTGAAGACTAAAATACAAGAATTCTTGATCTTAGACCAATTGAAAAACAATACCTATTCAAGTATTTATCTGTATTACAGTAAAGTCTTTTATGGGTTGAAGTACATTATTGCATTTTAAGACTGTAAAATGGATCTCCCAAAGGTAGCCATTAGCAGTTGGCACATTTTCAAACAGCAGTGCATAATTTTTGACAACCATGTAAAATTGCCAGAACGCTTATTGTCAGTTTTGTCCACAGAAACCTATAATCTAATGGAAATCAAGTTGCTGCCATAAAATTCTCATTGGCAGTAACAAGTAAAGAAAATATCCTCCATCTAATCATCAGCTGGGAGAGGTGCAGTTACTATTATGTCCAGAATATATCACAAAGAGCTCCTGGGTATGTATCTTGCTAGTCAGCTAAATAAAAGAAATTGAGAAATAATCTGAAGAATTGCATTTAACAACCTCTTCCAAAAATTAAGACACTTTTTTTTTTTTATGTCATAGTTAGCACTGTAACTTCCAAAAACTTTACTTCATCTATCTCCTTCCCTTCTTTTCTCAGCCACTACAAAATTCATAGAACCATAGAATGTCCCCAATTGCTAGATAATCCCAAGGATCATTGAGTCCAACTCCTGACTCCACAGAAGACCACTCAAAATTCAAACTGTACATCTGAGAATGTTGTCCAAATGCTCTTTGAACTCTGGCATGCGTGGAGTTGTGACCATTGCCCTAAGGAATTTGTTTCAGGGTCTGATCAACCTCTGGTGAAGAACCTTTTCCTAATATCTAATCTGAATTGAGATTCCATGTGTTGTCATACTGACATTTTCATGGCTTATCAGCAGTAGTAGGATATTTCCATGTGCTGATGTACATTCTAATGGTTACAGACTCTCTAACACATTTTCCTACAAAAGTTAATCATAGCAATCTGCTGTGCTCCACTTGCTTTGTAATACTCCATTCCTGTTCTCCACTCTAGCCATGGCCAGACTCCCTACCAAGTCTATTCAAGGTCCCCTTTCTCAGTTTCTCCTACCTTCTCTTTTCCTTCCTGCTTAATTCTCAACTAAGCCTACAGAACTCCACTAAAAGCTCTGAATCCTCATGCAATTGAATTCACTTACAACTTCTGTTTTAGCCAGTACCAGAAGAACTGCCTCTGATTTTGCATATGCAGTTGAGGTACTGGAGATCTAATGATTCTTTGCTGACAGCAGGTGTGGTCTTTCTCCCCTGTCCTTTCTGCCTTTTAGTAGCAAAGTTAAATTTCTTCCCTCACACTAACTTTGGTTCCCCTCAGATGACTAGTGAACCATTCAGCTCACTAAACCAGCAGAAGTCACTCACTTCTCTCCTTGCTGGCCTAGTTTTCAACTTGTTTAGTGATCTGACTAATTATCAAAAACCATCAGACTTGCTCCAATGAGGCTGTGGATGGTGAGAAAGGAGGCCTTTGCTAGGAGAGGGGAAGATAATACAGAGAGAACGGAGCTTTCCCTTTCAGTGTCACAGGCTCAGCCATTTTGCCTGGCACCAGACTTACTCATTCAGTTCTCCCTCATGTTAGCTTCTGTTTCTTTAGAAAGGTAACCACTTCTTTCTTTTTCCTGTATTCTCCTTGATATCACAAAAAGAGTGAATCTTCACTGGCTGGAAATTTGAGGTGACACCATTCACCCCACTAGTTCTCTTTCTTGCCTTCATTATTCCTCCTTTTAATTTTTTTTTTTTTTTAAACAAAGCAGCACTAATATATATTAAAAAAGCATGGTGAATGACCCATCCCAGTCTCTCCAGCTGACTCAAAGCATGGTCACCATCCTGGAATAATGAGATGTCTTGGGTGACTTGCCTAAAGTCATAGACGCTATGACATATCCAGAAGTTTTAATTTTTTTAAGTTTCCTGTTCTGAGTCAAGCAACTACTAAAAATACCTCTCCCATCTTCCTTCCCTTTTAGATAATATTCAGTAAGACAGCATATTGCTGTTAATCTGTATTAATAAAACAGTTCTGAAAATTTTCTCCCTAGACTTTTCTATCAGCACAAACATTAACTTGAGAGAAAAGCATAGTAGGGAACAGCAAGGTTTCAAAATATTTTTCATTCAGATGGGATTCCGACATATTAAGAATGGTTTCAAAATCTAGTTTGGTTACTCCAGGGCTAGAGAAAGATAATTTATTTCTATGCTAGGGCAGGAAGAAATTCCTACCAAAACGCAAACGAGGACTGCAGATTTATGGCTGTAAATCTTAATGTTATTTATATTGCCTAGACTTGGAGATGCTTCATTTGCCTTGCTGTACTATGGTCCAATTTCTTATGTCAGCTTACAGAAGAGTAGTACAACCAATGCGCTGTAAATAAGGACGATTTAATTCCCATTTCAGAAAATGGGAAGTCATATCACCCCAGATCCAAAGACACATCTACAATCCTACATATGGTGGTAAAGCAGGAATCTTTTCCTTCAAGATACAGATTTCCTGACACATGGGTAATAATACTGGCAAGTTGTCATACAAGGAAAGGAATCAAAACAGAATAGTATTACATCTTTCAGAAAGTTGCACTGATATTTGATATCCACACAAATGTTGCAAGATAATTGTAAACAATAACTAGGGTTGTTTTTTCTGCACTTAGTTCTGTTCACTAAGACTTTTCTGCTGAACAGCTACGATTTTAATACAACAGATGCTATTTGTGTGCATGTATTTTCATTTGCAACGCAGCAAAATAGGCACAGTTCCCCTAAACAGATCCTAAGTAAAAAAGTCGTTAAAGGCTAAACCAGCTCACCAAAATATATGGCCAACACCAGAAACAACAAAATGAGTAGACAACAAAGAGCAACAGGATAGAAGGAAGAAAAGAAAGAACAAGAGCATAACACCTATCTTTTGCTAACAGTGAGTGCTTACATCAGCTTTGTCAGCCCTTCGAACAACACTCTTCGTCTTGAGTGCAGCAAGAATTACTAAGCAACTTCTAGAAGCAGCGGGCATAAAGACAAGTATCATAAGCAGTATTCAACACCCTTTGACTAAGGTAGTAGTTTCACATTCTTACACACCTCTCTTTCTCCTTGTGCCTTGTCTTCCCATCTGTTTTAATCTGCAGCATTTTACAACTCATCTTGCACCAGCAGAGACTTACTAGGCCAGCCAGTGAGGCAATTTTGGTAGTCTCCCAGAAGTTTAACCCACAAAAAGAGGGAGAGAACAGATTTTTTTGTGCCATTTTAGTGAACTGGATTAGACCCAAATTGGCTATGAAGGGAAGTAGCATTGGGAGTGCAAAAATGTTTCACACAAGCAGCTCAAGTCTAAACAAATACTAAGAAATAGAGATATTAAAGGGTTTTTTTCCTCCATGTTTCTCCTAGCTTCCCTTTTAATTTGAGAGTAAAGAAAATTATCACATTTGTCCTGAAAATTGTTAAGGTTTCAGATTAGGACCTCTTTCTCATTTATAGATAAATGTCACTTCGCACTGTCAGCCCTCCCTGTAATGCACACAGACCAGCCTAACCACACCCAGACCACTACAGAGTTAAGTCTCCCAGCTTTCCCATTTCTCAGAAACAAGACTGATATAGATGTCAAAATTCTAGCTAATAAAAATAGCTATACAGTACACCATATATTTATGTATTTTTATATTCAGAGTAAATATTTATGCAAGCACCCGCACACTTTACTCAAATGCATTGTAACATGACTCCTGATGCAGTCCTTTTAAAAGCAAACATTCTGTTGTTGCATTAACCTATTAGAGCTAAATGGTCACACCAGTCCTATACTTAAGGCAATGTAAATTAGCTTGCCCATGCAATATTCTATCAGTTAATCTAAACAAACTAAAAAGAATGCTTTTGACAATAAAAGTTATGACAACATTTTGACAAACTAGAACACAGGAATAGCAGGAACATTTTATACAGAAAAATATCTGTTTTTTAAAGATTATCTTTGCTATTTTATTAGGATGTATTTCTGAGTAAGTTGAAAGTTCACATGTAGTTAATTGTAAGAGAAATACTACAGCTCAATGTTTCCTCTCTGTGTACCTGTTTAACTTTGGTTAATGGGTCATTCAGTAACAATAGCACCGAATAAAATCAGATTAAAAATACATCTGAAAGTAAATCTTACATAATTATAACTTTTGTTTTTAAAAGTCAACAGTTTTTCACTCAATCCGTAAATACTGAAAAATACTTCCATCGAAAACATATTATTTATTATTAAAGCCTAGTATTAAAAAATTGCTCTGATATTTTCATGGATGGTTAATTCTGTTAGTTTTGAATTATATAGAATAGGACTGACCTGCACAGAAATTCTGCTGCGTCTGAGTAGTTAGTCTTTCTTGTAGAGTGCGCTTTTCAATATGTCCTGCAGTTGCATTCTGATGTAAGCGTGGTTGTCTGATGGCAAATCCCAGTTCTCCAGGTTCAGAGAACTTCAGATAAAACGGTGGCTCCAAATCACTGAAAGAGAGGTTTATAGCATCGTGCCTCCCACTGCAGTAGTCACCAAACATAGGGTCGTCTTCAGAGTTCTGTGCAGGTAATGGAAGAATCCGATGATGCAGCTGTGGGCTAGGCAGTCTTGATGATAATGGAGAAGGAATAGGTGACATTTGTTTATGTGTATTAGATAGTGGATAGGAATTACTAAAAACATTACTCACTGCTACTAACGAGGGTGAATGCAGATTTTTCTCTTCCAGCTTATTACTTGTCTGAGAAACATCAGGATCTTCATTTACAGGCAGGTTCAGAAATAAAGGCTTGTTGCTTCCCCAGGATACCGTGGTTCTTTTCTCATATATTGAGCCTGGCAGTTTTCTGTCTACCCTTGTAATTTGTTTCAGTCTCTTCCATTCTGCTGCTTCATCTAAACTGTCACTCCGTATAACTTTCAGAAGAGCTTTATTGACTGCTCCCACAAGGTTGCATGACTCATCGGTAATGTGCACTCTCTCTGCTTTGTACTTCAAAACAGAGCCATCTTGCTCCTCTTCCTGCAGCGCGCTGTTTTTAGAGTATCCAGCAGTTTCATCTGCTGAATATCCATCCGTTCTTGATGTAAACTCATTACGTACTATTGTGAGAACAGGAGAAACCATTTCTTTGTGAAAATCAGGTAATGACTTGGCATGGGTTCTCGCAGCTTTTTTATCACAAGCTTCTGAGTCCTGTACTTGAGCAGCAATTCTGAATCCTGGTTTCTCCTTGCATACCTGGTCAGTACACTTGTCATCTTTCAAAATTTTAGCAACTGCGGATTTGCTTAATGTCTCCAGGTTGTTAGATAGATTGTCCTGAGATGATTTTAATAATGTGATACTCTGCTGTACATTCATAAATTCAGGAATGCATTCTGCATTATCCAATAGTTCAACTGCAACTTTATCACTGTTATCTTTTGATATAGAACTTGCTAAGTCAGCATCCAGTTTCACAGCTTTGTTGCTTTCAAGAAAATACCCCTCTTCTATCCCTCTTGCTGGTTGTATACTAACATCTGGTGATAAATCATCTTTACCTTTTGCTGTTACGCAACTGGAAGCAGAAAAGGAACTGGGAAAACTCCTGGTAGAAAGTCGTTTCGTGGGGAGCATCTTCTCATTACTCATTCGCATGCCTTGCCCCCTCAGTAAAGAAGGATGTTGTTCACATACCTTATTTCTCCCTTTCCAGCGCCTGAATTCATCAAAGCTCTCTTTTCTTCTATATTTCCTCATTTTTTTGCTATTTAAATTGTCTCTCTTAGCAGAATCCAGAAAGAACTCCTGATGATATGCAAAACTGGAATAATCATCACATTTAAGTTTTGGAGCTCCAGAAACAGCCTGTTTCTTTTCTTCCTGATGTCCCATGTTAAGGCCCAGAATATGATGCGATCTCAAAAGACCGGATAACAGTTTTTCCTTTTCAGCAGTTAGTCTGTACAACTCAATGAGAACATCTTTTGTCGTAGTTTGCTTGAAAATAATATCTCTGAAATTTTCAAGTGGCTGTTCTCTCATCTCCATCTCCAACCTCTCCTGTACTTTATAGCAATTACAGAAATGTTTACTGGTTCTATCCAGAGTCACACAGCCCCTGTAAGTAAATCCTCTGACTTTTCCCTCTGGAAGATAGAAGCTGATGTAACAAAGCTCCATAATGGGTTTGTGCAATTGAAGGATAGTATGTGTGCCTTCCATTATGCTTGCCAAAGTAGTCATTCATTTAAATTATGTGCTAAGTGTATCAAAGCTTTCATGACATAGCATGTGAGGCAGAAAATGGACAGAAGGCATCTGAGTAATCTTCAACAATAACATTGTCTGCTGGAAAAAAATAAAAAGAAGCCTGTCAAACTTGGTTATGTCAAACTTAATATGACAAATAACAAACCTGCAGTAGCATAATAATCTGTTTTTTGTTGTTTTTTTTCATCTGATATACATCTTTTACCTTAAAAACATCACAGAAAGGATGATATTGTTAAAATGCATATTTGGAGTCATAATCTTTCCCCTATACATCACAGCTATCTCTAGGGTTCTCTTCCATAAGGTCACAAGATGTTCAATAAAACACTCAGTTCAAAGACTATTTACTGTTCAGTGCTGAAACCTATTGCCCCCTCTCTGTTAAAAGTTGACTTGCTGTCATACATTTGGTTAAAAGAATCACTCAAGCATATATGTTGCTTTTCAGCTCAGCACAAACAGCATCACATCACCACCACAGTGTAATCAGCTCTTGCTACTTATTACACAGAAGAAAAAAAAATTTAGAAACTGAAAAAGATGAAAATTTACTTCTCATACTTATCAGTGAAACTGTCCTGACATTAAGAAAAGTTGCAAGAAAAAAAAAAGTGTTTGCTTGGTTAGTATACTCAGAACAAAAGACCCATCAAATAAGGTATAAATCTATTTTGATCCAAAATACAACAGTGTAATTGTATACCTACAAGCAAGTTTGCTGAGCTTTGTTATTTCCCTTTCTTTGCATCACACTGTATTTTCTTACTAAAGACTGAATCTACTTACATTCTTTTGATAAAAGCTAGTTTACTCTTTCTGAGGACTAAATTTTTTTTTTTTAAAATCAAGGAGGAACTCTGCAATAATAGTTAAAGTGGGGAAGTCTGAAGTTACTAGGAAATGCATAAGCATCAGGAAAAGAACTCAAGCTCAGCAGCAAATTCTGCAGCACACAAAGCTAGGGAGCACCCACTCTAAGTCTTCCCTTTGTTGAAAGTTTCAATAATCGCAGTTTTCAACTTTAAAAACAGTACAACAGAAATTTCTATCACTTGAAAATAGTCAAACTTAGCCTCAGGCAACAATAAGCAAAGGAAGCTGCCACATTACCATGTCACACATTACAGTTTTAGGTACTTTTTCAATATACAAATACTGTATCAGTTTGTAGCATGCAGCATGTCAGATATAAGACAGTACCAATAACTTTATCATGAATCCATCTCACCAAATCCTAATCTAAGAAGCAAGTGGCATTTACCTAAAACATACTATCCTGCCAACAAGTAGTCACTTTTGCAGATTTTGTTCTAAATTTTGAAGCATTCCGTCTAATTATAGCACTCTTTAAATAGCGTCAAACTTTCCATTTCCTTTGTGTAAAAGAGTAAGTTTCCATTTACTTCATGCCAGTGAATACATATACACTTAATCCTTGAAGAGAGAGCCTAAGGAGAAAGCCTAACAATAAGGAAAGTCTCCACCAGATGAGCTTCTTAATTCTGTTTACCAGCACCCTGTAGTTATATGGCATTCAGCAGCCTGTGCAGACATCAGAAAGGGGGGGGGGGGGGGACAGATAGAAAACCTTCAGTTATTATATCTGTTGCAAATAGTTTTGTTGCTTCACAGAAACACAACAATTTCTGAGAAAATTCTGCCTTACTATTCCTTCTTGTATCCCTGTCTTAACTCATTGTCTGATTTTGACATACTGACAAGGTTGAGTACGCCAAAAAGCGTGGTTTACTTCTTGTTCTCCTTGTCTCTGGCTGCACACACCTGCAGCTTCTCAGGAGTAGAACTGAGCAATCGTGCAGTCACAGGGTGTGTCACTGGTAGATGCACCTCAGAGTGGTTCTGCATATAGAAACATGCATCAAAAAAGCAATTTTTTTTCATTGGAAACATCTCTAACTTACTCTCCACACAAGTACTAGGGAACAACCTTTATGGTAGCAGTTTGCTAATACATCAGCTTAGCCATAGCACCAAATTGCCCCTTGAGTCATCTAGTGTGGTGAGCTACATCAAATATGAACTATTTATATTTTCATAAATGAGTACTCAGTAGCCTCAGCTAATGAATGCTGAGTCAGCTCTTACTTACAGGAAAACTTTATGGAGGAGCAGAATTTCACAGGAGTGGCTGGGCAGGGAGATGGATGGCAAAGTCCATATTTTGGTCCACTGGCAACATACAGTGGTTAAACTAGGAAGTAGAATCATTAACTGGGAAAAAAAAAACCCACAAAAACAAACAACTAGGAAAAATTAGGGTGGATTTCCCAAATATACCAAAAAACCATGCTTAGCATTGACTTGAGGAAGATGATGCATCACAACAACGTATTTATCCGTGAATTTACTTAAGAAAATAATAAAAAGGAGCAATATAAAGAAAGGGAATTGTGTTTAATACAGAGAATAAATCAGTCTGTTAGGCGCAAATCCATAGTTCTATCTAGGAAAAAACCTCTTAGTATTAAATTAGTCTGAGTTATTTTTGTGTTCATTTGTTTCACCTGAAGTGGAATGGCATTTTATCACTGGATGATGAAGCAACTAAAAGGTAATAGCATCATGGAAGCTATAGACAGAAGCTGAATATCCTCATATTGACATCTACAACCCATGGTGCAATTCAACTCAGCTCAGAAGAATATTTTGGTCTTAGTAACATGCATGAATTTTGTTGGACTAAGGAATATATGTGTAAGATATGTGTAAGGGTGAGAATTTGCTAGTCCTTGCCTCTGAAATACAAATTTGCTGGGCTATAACACCTCCAGAACACAAGTAGTTTGCCTAATTTAATCTGAGCTCTGAATCATTACATCACTGAAATGAGACCTACAGCCCTCTCCTAAATCATAAACCAAATAAAAGCTTGTATTTTAGTTAAAAACAAATAATCCTATTCTAGATTTTTATTGTTATTTATATTATGTTACCACCTCTGACAACAACCTAGTCAGCTGGTTCAGATCTGTTTTGGAGGATAAATCCAATTTTCTGTAAATTAAAGTCACAATGGTGCAAAAATTACAGTTTAAGTAAAATACAAATTAATCCAAGAAGACTTAACATTTTATCTTCAGAAAATATAGCATGAAGTCATGATAGCAAACTTCAGCAACTATGCTCACAGTTTTACGTACCTTAAAATGGATAGTAAAAGAGAAGTGAGATTCATGTTGTGAAAAATAATACTTTAAGAAAAAACAGCTATTCAGTTAGAGATAGCTATTTCAAAACTACAAAGAACAACTGAAATTGTTAGATAGTGGCTGAGAAGCAAACTTGCTCTGTTGCTATATTATTTTTTATTAATAATAGAGGAATAGTGAGGTAACTTAGTTTAGCAAACAATCAAAAAAGTTGTAGTTTAAGTGCTCCTCGACGTCAAAAGTCAACACATCCAATGGTATGAGCAGACACCATTCAGGCCTTCCCTGTGGATTAAGATTAAATGTAATGTTGTGAGATCTAATCTTTCCACTCCATCACCATCTGCTCTTCTCTGCCTTTTCCTTTCAAAAAACAAGACTGCTGTTCACATTGCTGTCCTAGAAAGTCAGGTCTCCACTGCTGCGGTTCCTTTCCTCCAGTAGAGCACAACACCTCTGCTCACTATAGCAGGTGCTTCACTTCTCCTTACCCTGACCTTTAACCAAGATCCCTTACTCCTTATTTTCCCAGCTATCCCAGGTGTCTGGTTGTTATTAGGTAGCAACATGTTCCTGTGTTCCTGAATACTGGTAACTTTCTGTGCTGGATGATACAGCTCAAGAACCACACCAAAATAGAAACCTGGTAAATGAAAGGTAGCAAAAATGTGGAGGGAAGGAAGAGCCATATCATAAACCAGAAAAAACAAATGAAGTGACTGCAATATTTCTTTATGAAGCATGACTTCTCTGATAGAGACAAGCTCCAACATTTTCTTCTCTCGCTCAAACTCCCATGCTTCTCTTAGGTTCTTTCAGACTATCATTTGACTTTACTATATTAATGAATGTTATCACTAGAAAGATAAGAAGTGATTATTTATTTGTGAAGACAAAATGTTACTTATTTTTGCAACAGCACAGATATAAACTAAAATTCCTAACAGTAGGAACTTTCCAACTACAAACCCATGCTGTTTTTACTGTATTGTGACAACAATTCCAAAGTTAGTGAACTGTACCATGTATTGTTAGCAATGGCAGTTAAAAATACCATTCTTTTCAATTTCACTGTAGAAATACTGAACTGTGTTAGCAGAGTTTTTCTTACAGCAAAAGAAACAGAGTCTGTATCAGACATGGAACTGGTTTATTGAATTTCAATCTTCATGCGATGGCAGAGGGGAAGTATTAGAGCATATTAGAGCCAATCAATTCAGATGAAACATAAAAGGATAACATAGAACATAAGGCTGAAAGTCATTAAATTAATCCACAATACAGAGCTCTGTATACCAAAAAAAGATTTTAAAAGATAAATGGAAATAAATATACAAACAACAAAAATGAATGGAATTCACTAGAAAAGCATGTTAAAATGCCTTGCATCTTTTACAATCTCTGGCTGTATCATTCTGTCCAAATTAATTCAGCACAGGACCAAGTTCATACAAAAAAATATTCTGAAATCCAACTACTGAATACCCTATCTTGGTGACCCGAAGAGAAGGAACTTAAATGTCTTGAAATCTAAACTCATCACTTAAGAAGATATAATATACCTGGCATGCAAAATTGATTATAATTGTTTTTAGAAGTTTCTGGATTGACTGAATAACATGATGATGCCTCACTAAAAACAAACACATGCTCAGGAGCCAAACTGCCTTGTACTTGTTCCCGGTCTTTTACAGTCTTGCTTCGAAAGATCTGTAAATAAGCACGTTACCTTTCCAGCTCATAGGAGATGAAAAAAATAATAAAAGATGGCTTACCATTTATACTCAAAATTTGTATTACATTTGACTAGTCAGGTTGGGAAACAAACATAAAATGTTATATTACATTATCCAGTCTCAAAATTTTTTATAAAAAGTAGACAATAAAACTAGAATAATACTGAAATTAATGACTTCACAAATAGATTAGCCTCTGAAGTGATAAAAATATTTTCCATATTCAATAGTAAGTAATCATCTCAATCTTTTGTTTCAGAATTTTCAAAATATGCTGTTAAATAGACATTCTTCACATAACCATCATAAATCCTGACAAATATTTTCACCTGTACTCTTACCAAGAAAGTTCCTTTCTTCAGATTTTGCTACCACGATTTGAGTCAAGTGACTCCCAATACAATTTATCTACAGTACTTTCTGAATATAGCTGAAAGAAATTGGAAACGCAAAAAAATTTGCACAAGTAGATTTTTTTCTCATTAATACTTCATTTGTGCGCTAATACACTGTTTTCAATTTTATTTCCAGGAAAAAAAAAAGGGCTCTCCTTCCAGAACAAGAATTAGATTGACATGAAAATTCTCATCCTTCTGTAGCCTACTTCAATTTAGCAAAGCAATATGTTGCTTTTTCTGACACAACTGCGTCATCATATTAAAAAAAGAAAAGATGACACACAACATGTCCTCATGACAACTAAAGATGTGTTGACAGAGTTCGACAACATGATAGAACATACTAATCCAAAAATCTGTGAGAGAAAGGTAATTTGCAACAAAGTACCAAATGAGATTGCTATAATAAACTCTTCCATTTGAACGCTTAAGAGCAGTTAATAAAATTCAGCATTAGATAACGTAACTATGAAAAACTGAATGTTTTAAGCAGTAAATCAGTAGACATTAGAGAAAGAGCAAAGGCAAACTGTATGCATATCCCAATAAAACCACTCTTAACACGGTAATAGTCTGTTTGAAATAAGATGTTTCATGAAGTACATCATCTGAACCAGAAAACGATACCCCTCCACACTTCTTGCACTACTGCTCCAGCTTGTTTGCAGAAATAACTGCCTTTATCTTTTAACTGAGATTTTCCTTAGGGAAAAAAAAAAAAACATTCAAAGAAGCAATGTTTTCCATTGATAACTGCAGCTAAAATAATTGAAATGTCACAAAGTTATAACTGAAAATAAAATATGAACTGAATATAGATTTTAATAATCAGTCTTGCTGTTTTATCAAGAAAAACAAGCTTACTTTACAGCATAGGTGAAACTAGACAAATCTTCATTTTACATGATACATGACACAACAGCCAAACTTTGTTGCAAACATCAGTACTGACCCTCATAGCTCTTTGAAAGGAACACATGGAGCTAATAGATCACAGAACTTAGAG
The DNA here is from genome assembly GCF_002078875.1 of Numida meleagris. NCBI lineage: Eukaryota > Metazoa > Chordata > Aves > Galliformes > Numididae > Numida > Numida meleagris. The sequence continues at coordinate 31,043,011 of NC_034414.1, read as the reverse complement.
CAAACTGGTCTAGTGGAAGGTGATCCTGCTCAAGGGCAGGACAGGGGCTGGAACTCTAAGTTACCTTCCTACCCAACCCATTCTATGATTCTACCTCAGAGAATCAGGTTGCCCTCCTGGCCCAGGACCAGCAGTCCAGTATAGCAATTACAATTAATTTCTACCTTCCTTAAAAAAGATTAAAATCATTTTCACGATACTCCAGGCCATATTTTCCTAACTGATGCATAAGGAAAATGACAGCATGTTAAGAATAAATATCCAAAATTAAGAAAAGTCAAGGTACATACAAAATACAATATTATCATGGCAATGACACTTTTGTTCTCAGCATATCTAGAAGATATATGCATGAAGAGTTATGATTCAGAGGGATTAAAAAGTTTTTATAAACAAAAAAATAACCCAGGCTCTCGTTGCTGATAAGAAAAGAGTATTTTGTCAGATCTGGAAATTAAAATGAATGTTATGACTATTTAAACTATTTTAAAATAAATTTAAGACACTTAAAATAAATACAGGTTTATTCCTCAAAAACAATATCAAATGGATTTTCTCTGATTCATTATTTATAGATTAGTGTAAGATATATATATACACTATATATTTATACACACACATATATAGCTCTCCTCTACATAGAGGCATATATAGCCCTCCTCTAGTTTATTGTGCCTAAGATGAACACTCTCAAAATAAAATCTTGTTACTTAAAAATGAAAACCATTCCTGCATATATGTATAGAGGTATGTGGCTGACATTCAGCTGAATTCATATAGCAATGTAAAAATTAATTAAAGGCAAGAAGAAACATTTTTCACCTCAGGAAACAGGGTTTAAAAGCTGTGCAGATACTAGTCAGCTGATTTTCAAGTAATAAACAAGATAAAAGCCATACTATACCTGAACAGCCTCTACACAACCCTACTCATACGTCTAAAAATGTAATCTTCACATATTCCAATAGAAAACCACAATATAATAAAGAAAAGTAAAGCAAAGAAATTGACATCAATAGAAAACAAAATAACATAAAATTGTGAGATCATATTTGCATATTTTCATCTTGGGTCATAAATGTCATACATGACCATCTCGTACACCAATTTGAACCCAAGTAAATAATACCAAAAAATATTTTTTATTGAATACATTATCTTGGGTAGGCTATATGGGATACCAGTAGGTAATTTCCACTTCTGGCAGCATGTACAGGGTATAGAAAAAAAACCAAATAAGTATTTTTTAATAGAAGAATTTTCTTCTTGTTAATCCTTCAAGAGCTTTAATTTTGATTTTTGCAAACTCTCCCAGGCAAGAACTGCATCTTCTGTATTATGTAATAGCTTGGATAACTGATAGCTAATATAGGTCAGAATATCTTTTTTAGGTAATATATTTAAAATTAGAATATTGTGTTTTTTTCATGGTCTTATGATTTTTGGTTATTGGTATTCCACATCATAACATCATATAGTGTACCAGGAGTTAAAGAGTTAATGTTCCACTTCCATGGATAGTTCGGGGTACCTGGTCCTCAGAAGAACAACATTTCCCAGGGGACTTTGCTGCTCTGCTACCATTTCCATTCAGAGGGAAAGATAAAACTACTTGCAGATCACAAGACACTCTCTTCTCTGTCCATCTCTCATCCTGGCAGCATCTTGCTCCCTAGCCGTCTCACCGTCAGTATTAGAGTAAGGCCTACTTTAGTTTTGGACGTTCTCATTTTATTGGATTTATTAGCTTAAATTGTAATTATATTGTATTATAGTGTGTTATTTTGCATTCCAATATCTTATTTAGGAAATTAGTTTGTTTCTCCTCAGATCATTGCCGCTGTTTTGTTCTCAGGCCCATCTCCCTACCCTTTTTTCCCTTTTCCCTTTCCCAGGGCATGGGTCCGTGGGTCCCCCACCCCATTAGTCACGGAACCAGGCCAAACCAGCCCATAAATCATTGACAGATTTATAATTAACATCTCTAAAACAATAAACGTGTTGAACTTCTAAACTTTTTATATTCATCTCATTTTTATCTGGTTTTATTTTTTACCTTCTAGATACACTCTGGAAATCATATTGTGGTATTACTGTGAAGTAAAATACACAAGAGTATTTTGTTGTACGCATACCAGCTAATGAAACTGAGTTAGTGAGATTATTGCTTGAAATAGCTCACTAGTTATTGCATTGTCTCTCATCTTTAATGTTACTAAACCAAGACACCAGATCTGAATTTCTGTGATCTCCATGCCTGATACTTTTTTTAAATACCTGCATGACAGTATTTAGTATTTAATATACTGCCTTTCGAATTAAAGGTCTTTCACCAAATTTCACTTTCAGAGACTCATTCTGAACTTGAAACCTAATATAGTATGTAAGGAAAGCCAAAGAGAAGAAAACTAAAAGGCTGAAGTGCAGCCAATCTTTAAGGTATTTCATGAGCAAGGAGAAGAATTCTAGCTGCAAAAGCCTGTACCAACTGCAAAAAAAGATGTATATTTTCAGGGAGCTACAGTAGTGAAGACAGAAGAGAAACAGAATTAAAAGTAATAATAATAACAACAAATTTCTAATAATGTTTTAGACTTTTAGAAAATCACCTACTTAAAATCCAGCACGCTTTGAATACAATTTTTTCTTCAAGGAAAGATCAAAGATGCTGTCCCATGCAAAATTCTTACAATTTTCTGAAGTGTTTATTTGGCAAGTTATAAATTTATTTTTTAACTATGAACATTCCAAAATACTTTGAAAAATTATGCAAACTTTGAGACTAAATTTTTTCCCCATGTCTAAACTTCAGTGATCTCAGATCTACTTCAGCCTTAAGGAATTTTAGGTTGCTACAAAAATAACCTTCATCACCCAAGTTTTGAAAACCTTGACTGTACCAGGATGTAATGACTTGCAATGACCATTTCTTTGAAGTGCTAAAGCAGAGGAGTATGGCTGTATTTGTTTCCTTCAGCTTTTTGCTGGCAGCATTTCACAGGTGAATGTGTTTGACGTGTGCAACTACAATTAACAAAAATTAATAAACTCAGTTGTTATCCATCTGAGAGAACAGATCACAGATTTGCTAAAGGATGGCTAAACAACTGTATGAAGCATCAACTTTTAGTCTGCTGTATCTGTACTGTCCTTGGTAAAAATCAATTAACATTAAATAACAGTACTGAAAATTATTAACTGCTTGTAAGTCATTGTGGTTTGTTTGGTTTATGTCCTAACATAGAGACCACTCACATGGAACTTTTATTACATTCAGCAAGTCTATCAACAGGCAAATGCACTTCTAAAAATAATAATGTTTAAAAATACTTTTAAAATTCATTTTTAATGAGATTAAATAGTTTGTATGGATACTACAAGTGGTTCTATCTACAGCAACAAGACAAGCTTCATGGCAAAAAAAATAAAACCACTAAAAGATTAAAACACAAAGACAGTATTCCAGTGTAATGAACTAAAAAATATGGCAGAATAAAGAATGACTGAGAAAAATGTTGGCTTAGATCTTGCTGTAATAAATACACATTTTACTTTGAGATTTCACTAATACCATTTAAAATCATAAGATCGCATGACTTTAAATGAAGGACAGATGCACCCTAATATTAAGACCTTCCAGCTCTTGCATAATTTTCTAAGGGCCCAGGAGAACAAAATATACATGGTCTTCAGGAGTTACTAATCCTTCAGTTATGACTAGATGAAATTGGATTTAAAATCAAGCTGCATGTCCAAACTAACTATCAGAGGTTCAGCCTTCCATGGAAAGGGAAGAAATGGCAACACCTATGTGATGAGGGGACACAGTCTCATGGATAACAACTAATGCTATATATTTTATGTGCTTTCTTTCCCTCTTCATGAACAGAAATGCTGATATTCACTATCCATGTTGTAAATCTGACAATATCTATGGTGGAGCATAATAACAAGCAGTAATCTGAAAAAGATATTATGAAATTACCTAAGGCTTTATATGGCTATGGCAGAAAGGAGAAAAAACAAAACACTTCCTTCAGAATATGAAGCAGCTTCCCTGTTACAGACAGCTCTAGGCTCTACAGGCTCCACTATTATTGAGGATGGTTGAGTTAAGCAGATCTTTCAGCATTCAATCAAATGTTCTACCTATATATCAAAAGCAATTGCAAGGACTGACTTTTTGTGCTTGATCATTGAAAGACTATTGCAGTGTTTCCACTACTACTTTTTTCCTGACAGAGAAAAAGGGGGGATATTAGTCTTTTTGTAAATGAACAAAAAAAACCTACCACAAAACAGTCTTTATATCCCAGACAGAGCTGGCCCTTTGCCATATATTTATATCACGACAAAAGTCTATATGATGAAGCTGATGTTCATTACATTAACATTTATCCTGAACAGATATCATCTCTCACCATTCTGTTCAGCACTTGCCTAAAGCCTCCACATAAAGAAGTCTTCTCTGGCCTCTAGTTGCTAAGCTTTCTCAAAGAGATTTTCTCCATTTTACCAACTTCTTCTAGTAATAAGCTATTTTCTTATCTGAATGTTATTATTTAAATTTAAGTGAACAAGCATTGATAGAGGAAACCTGTCTCTCTCTCTCTGAAGCATACAAAATGAAAACAGAGATCCGTAGTATCGATTCAAATAATTTACCAAATTTAAAGTAGTCCTTAAGAAACTGAAAAGAAGAATTCAGATTTCTGGAAATACCTGTCTATACAAGAAAACCTCTGCAGAGATAATTAACTTTTACCCATACCTCTTCTTTTGCCTTATCCTAATAACTTACAAAATATTAAGGAAACATTCACTTGTTGCTCACTACTTACTACATGATTGTCACCTATGCCTATGTAGCTGTATAATGTATACATATACGAAAAATACAAAGGAGCATGCATGTACATGACACTTGTCTTCTATGAGATAGGTTTCAGTCAAATAAAATTTGGTTTCCATTGTTGAAAAGACACTTCACAAGATGGTTTGATTTTGTACCGAAGCGCAATTCTGTCCCTAGACACTCTGTCTGCAGTCATTCAAATTAAGTTAATGATGTTACGGGTTGGCAGTTTATTTAGAAATATAAAAAGCACTTCTTCCTCTCTTTTACTCTCCATTTAATCCAAAGCAGCTGAAATGTTTCTTACCAAACTTACCAAAATGAGTCAATTCACCTGCAAGCACAGGCCTAGCTACCCGAAAGATGAAAGTTTCAGAATGTTATGTGTAAGAGGTTTACCTACACTCCACATAAATATTACCTATGTACTTTTAGAAGTACCTTTAAATGCATAGTTAATGGCTTTTTGATAACATTTGCACAAGTCATTTCTACAAGTAAAATTAACATTAAACAGTCATGAACAACTGAAAGGATGGAAGGAAATAAGTAACTATAACTAGAAATTTATCCAAAAATTCTCTATCATTTCTCAGTAATCTTTTATGTTGATTGATTTCATAGGAAGTTCCAAGAAGGTAAGCATCCATTATGATTACTGCTGCTCTGTTATGATTACTCTTGGGGAGACAAAGACCACCAGACAAGACAGTGGGACAACCAGGACAGTTCCCAGACCCAATCTGTCAGCTGGATGATAATGTGATTGATGTTTGCTTCAGAAATAAATGGAGAATGTGTTTAAGTTGCCTCCGTATGCAGATATCCCTCATTAAGAGAAAGGTTTACACAGAAATCAGCATTTTGACAGGAGGGTTTATCCTAAATGATACTCTTCCAACATGTAAAAGGTATTTGCAAATATCATTATACAAATGCATTCTAATTCAGGGTAAGAGTTGAGTAGTCTCATCTGCAATGTTGACTCCCATATGCTTTACAATATACAGTAACAGATTGTCCGAATGCTCTACATATTAATCACGTGTTTCCCACACATCTGCCTTCTGGAGTGCATGAAAGGATTTGCATCCAACAAATGCTGCAGTTAGAGCAATCCACATTTCCCATCTCTCCGAATCTATTCCACGCATTAGACTAGAAGAAAGCTAGCATATCAATTTAAGAGTTATTTTCGGGTGGGGGGAGTAACCTAGGAGCAGCGTACATCCATAGCGCTGACAAGAAAGGGGCAGGGAGTAAAACAGCAGACTTTCTTAGGACTGCGAAACAAACGTCCCAGCTTTTGAGCAACTGCAGAAGCTATTTATAAACAAGCAGAGAGCAGGCAAGCAAGAGATGCTAATGAAAACTGAGTGGCTCCGTTCCCTGCAGACTCGAGTTAGTGCTTTTATTTTTTAATCCGTTCGATGACCGCAGAGGAAGGCACTGCCGGGAACCGAGCAAAGCGCTAGCGAGGAGCGAACGAAAGAGCATTACCTTGCGCGAAGCGGTGCCGTCTTCGGATGCTGCGGGCGTAGGGAGGACAGAGCTGCCGAGCGGCGGCACGGCTGCCCCGCTCTGTCCTCGGCCGCCCCCTCCTCCTCCTCCGCCCCCCGCTGACCACAGCCGCCGCGGCGCACGTCAGCCTCCCGCAGACACGGTCCCGCACAGGAGCTCCCGGCAGGCGCCCGGTGAGCTGCCGTCCTCAGCGGGGGCCGGCCTCCTGCGGGCCGGAGGCTGCTCCTGGCTCTCCGCAAAGCGCTGTTGCTGCGCCGTCTCGTCTTGCCGCTTGATGTGTCAGAAGGATTCTCCGGCGAAGTCTGGGTTTCCTGGGGAGCTAACACATCGAGGCTTCAGCCCGGTTATTTTTGTCATAATGTGCCTTTGCATAATCCATCGAATCTGTTCTTCTGGAACAGCATCACTGCCAATCACGCAGCTACCACTTACTCCAGTAATTGCAGCACAACCTTTAAGCAAACCAGACATCATTGCAACTGCAACATGAACCAACTGGGATTCCTACCCTGACCTCCTAAGCACTGCTTGAAGAGGCAAAGCACACAGCCGCCGACCACATCATGAAGAAGCTAGCTATTTTAAGGGGCAGAATTTTAGATGGAGCAAGGAAAAAACCGAATTCGTTGGTCTGAAGATTAGTTTTCTACTGGGAATCTTCCTGCTGTGTTCATGGAAAGTATTCCATTCTGGAGGGCACCAGAGAAGAGTGGCTTTTGCAACAACATACTCAGATGAAAATTTAGACAATTTAGATGTAACAGAGTTAAGGTTAAAATACTTCTAACAGACACAACTGGGAAAAAAAAAAACACATGTGCTGTGATTCCCATTGATTGGAGTTTAAGATCATTTCCAAAGCTGAAACATCATAAGAAATACCTTTTCACACCATAACTTAGAGCCTGCTAAAAATGTCCCACTTGATTCTGCTGAGCTCATTAATTTATGCATTACATTTTAATAAATGCTTTACTTAGTTCACAGTGCATATTTTTCATAAAATGTGGTATTTAATTTTAAGAGAAATTATCCACCTCTACTTAACACTCTGGGATCTTCAGACCTCCGTCACTTCAGGTCAATCACAGAATCAAAAGGAATCCACTTGAAATCTTAAACTCAATTTTCTCCTTTTAACCTGAATTTTTCTGACCATCAGCTGATTGCCTATAGTAAAATGTGAGCTTGTATTCTGCATATCGAGACATGTCTGCAGTCTGGAGAATGGAAAAAACCCTGGTTGAAAGTAAAGCTTTCCCTTCTGCTGTCTAGTATTTTCAGACAGAGATTAACAACTACTTTGTTAGTAACTTCCCTTTTTGCAAGCATGTGGTCTATATCAAGACAGAGTTCACAGAAAGCAACCAACATGAAACGATTATGTCAGGCTGCAATGTAGGGCACACTGAGAGCAAAACCTAATCTCTGAGAGGTTTCCACTTCATCTGCACTCATCTGCGTAATCAGCTTTTCATCTTGTCATAGGATAAATGCAACCTGCCTTCTGCTTCATTTACCCTATATAGAACTCTAGTATAGGTTTGTATGAAGCAAGCAGCAAGAGCTCACTTAGAAATACATTCAGAAAGGAACTTTTAACGATTCAGTTTTTAAAGGAGCTTTGAAGGTTGGAAGTCATCTGTTTGCTAAGTTCATATGCTAATTAGAGTTGAAAGCTATTCACTTCATCTTGTACGCAAACAGAGCCTCCTTTAGATGAAACAATCCTTACTTTCAGCTCCCTTTTCATTTCATAACCTCTGACTTTATGGACAGTAAGTAACAATAGCTACTGCTTAAACCTTCCAAGAGCTCTCACAAACTGTAAAACTCCAATGAATAACCCGAGTTGTTGAGTGGACCTAATAGGTAGGATCATCATCACCTGTTTCAGCCCCAGTTCAACTGAATGCAAGGATCATGCAAGAGATGACCTTCATGGAACAAGGGGATGAGTAGCAGCCTCCTGTTTAGGCTCCTCCCTTGTTTGGAGAAGGATTACCAGAAAACATAGTCCATCAACAGATGAAACAACTGCACTTCAGCATGAGTGTTCTCAGAAGCAACATCTGAGTGGGGAAAGTGCTAATTAGTTGAGAAGATACTATTAAATGTGAAAAAAAATTGACTGAAATCTTTTAGAAAAATCTAGCAAGATATACTGCTGCATGGAAAGGGGCGAAAAGGCAGAAATAAATGCAGTAGGAAATACAAAACAAATTCTAACTCCAGAAACCTTTTATAACTTATGGAACTTCTGTCTTTTTTTCCTAAGTTTTTCTTCAAATAGTTATTCTTTTGTTTTAGTATTTTCAGATGCATGTGGCACAAGCTATTTTGGGCTGGTCTTAGTCTCTCTCCCTTTTGGGCCTATTAATACAGTGCCTGGAATGCCTATGATCAAGACTCAGCTTAACAGAAAAGAAAAAGGGAGACGTTGTAATAATGGTCAGGTCATCATTGTGATGATCTCCTATCCACCTTCTGCAAAATGAGTGTTTTGCAGACTCCTCCTCCCAGAGAAAGACAAAGTGCCCTGCTAAGATTACCAAACTGACGCAGTGCACAGAACAGTTATTATTTGTAATCATAGTCCGAGGAAAAAAGCACATCCAGCTACAATATCCTACATTCCTTCCTACATCTTCCTTTCTACACCTCTCAGAAAACTGCCTGCAGAATATTTATATATATTAATATAGTTTTTAATGTAGAAATTAGTATCATTTTATTGCATCCATGAGAAAAATATATTCATCCTTGACAAAACAACTACCGCCAATCTGAAAATGACAACTTCTGCGAGCATCATCTGCCCTATTTTCCATTTCATTCACAGAATCACAGAATCATTAGAATCATAGAATATCCTGAGTCAGAAGAGCCCCAGAAGGATCAGTGAGCCCACCTTCTACCTCCATAAATAACCACCTCCAAAAATCAGTCCATATTTCTGGCAGTGTTGTCCAAACATTTCCTGAATGCCAGCAGATTTGGTGGCCTGACCACTGCTCTGGGCAGCCTGTTCCAGTCCCCATGCACCATTCTTAATCCTTAACTTTATGCACACATTTATTTTATCTCCAGTCTAAGTGAAATAATATTCTGGCTTAATGCTTTCTGACTTGCATATAGAAAAATATTTGATGCTTGTGTGGTAGTTGTTTAACTTTTGACATCTGGAAATCTAATTCTGCATTAAGTTCTAAGAGCTAACAATGAAGCCAACTGAATGTTAATGATTATTTCTGCTTTTCTCTCAGATGGATATTTTCCTATACCATTGTCAGGGAAAAATGTTCATCAAGTTGTACAGAGGAGTTCTATGAATAATCTCGTAGTAGAAGTACATGAACCATATGATGCAATCGTGGACCAGAAGAGATATCACAGCTTGCTGCTGAAGCTGTGGTCGCCAGTCTGCTTGTACATGAAGTACTAAGACACAAAAACCATCCTGTAGATAAATGCCAACTCCATTTTCCTTTTTTGTTTTCCCATAGGAAATTCCTATCCCTGAACAGATTTTTCTCCATGTTTATTTTTTTGTCTTGACATTGCACATCAGGGCTGACACTTCAGCATACTGGGAATATAAGATTTCATACTTTCAACTTAATACTTTGAATTCTTTACAAAGAATAACTATATAACTCAGCAGTTCTCTACTCACATTTGAAAAGTCATTTTTGAACTAAAAGAATTAGATATTTTTATTTTGTTTAGACACGTTATTTGAACATGTTTATGGCATAGTATTTGGATGACGTGCTTTTTTATTTTTTTCTTTTTAAATAGGGAAAGCCTATTATATATGCCAAGTACTCTGTATTCTTCAGTTCTCCCACATCAAATCCCCCTTATGTCTTGTTCTTTAATCCACACCATCCCATGCCTTGGAGTAGCAATACGAGCATTGTGCTCATTTGATTCATAATTTGAGGAATTCCCTGAGCACTACCTTTTTAAGATTGTAACACCTTGTCCCCCATACCAGTATTCTTACGCCAAAAATTCAGTAGAGATTCTGCTCAGTTATACTGAGAATGATTTGTGAAATTTTATGGAATCCTGAACAAGATCAATTACAATGCTGGCATAACTGATCAGCAGAAAAAGTGATTAAATCATCTAGTTAAGTGCAAGCCATCTGCTCTGTTAGGTGCCTTGACACTACCTGAATAGGTGCACTTAGCACATAGTAATCTTGAAAACTGTGAAATGCTTTTAGATCCCCAGAAGGAAGGTAAGAATACAGGTCAGACCTGGATTACTCTGTATCTTCATACAGATAACAGAAAGTAATTGCTCTATTAATGTGAGCCACATAGACGTAAATATACTGACATTTATGAAATAGACTGGATGGATCTATCTATATATATACGCACATATATATTTGGTCAGACAACTTTTTTTCTCTGAAATGTGAATTATATTGCATTGCGTTAATTTTTCCCCCATAAATTCTTGCCCCACTATCAGCTATTACCGTGTTATTACTGTTTATATTAGCAATCCATTTGTTGTGTATTAATAGCCAAGTTTTTATCCTAAAGAAAAATACAAATTTGCCATTTCAAAATACATAATCAGCAGTGAGACACCACATCTAATTGTTTAGCTCACCCAAATGATGGACTTTGGCCAAAATGGCTTTCTGTCTGATTAATAAGTATGGATCTCAAAAGGACAGCAGAAGAAAATCCTTGAAATTTTCAAACTTCAGAATATATAACACTTCGAAGTATTGCCAACTCTTACTACTATATGACCGGATTTTGGAGAGGAGGAGAGCCAATCTTATAACAAAAGCAAATGTGCGTTTACAAAATCTTGAGAACTAAGTGAAAAATGACCAATCTCCAAAAACAGTGCAGAAAAGCTCTCTACAAATAAACTTGTATTTAAGTGATTAAAATAGCATTAATGGTAATTGATTCAGTTTGCATGTATGTAATATAGATATTAAAAAAAAAAAAGAACAATCATGATATACAGAACAGTTACATCCAAAGTAAAGGCTAAATGAAATAAAGCACAGAGCACTGATGGAGTCTCCTAGTTTCCACATCATACTCAGCGCACAAAACTACAGACTGATATGATCAGCTACGTAGCAATTCAGATTTGTCTCTGATATAGCATTTTCCTACTTGATGCATATTCTAAAGTTTAATATTTAGAACTCAGGTGAGAAAATAGGAAGACATTAAAATACTAACAAAAGCTTACTCAAACTCAATAAACCCATGTTTTTGTTAACATGAAACATTACCTGGCTCAGTATAATAAATAAGAATACATCAAAATAAGCTGCGTTCTTTCTACATATAGCAAATGCTCAAAATACATTTTAACAAAATGTAGTTTAGTGCCAGGAACAAGTAAAATTGGTAAAACACTACATTAGAATTTCTCAGGGCTAGAAAACATAGGGAAGAATAGTAACACGAGGACAAACAAAGGAAAAGAAAACAGCTGTGCCTTTTCTCAGCAGAGCTGTGTGAAAATAAAACCTCTTGAAACCTCTTGAAACCTGTTTAAAAGCAAGCAAACTTAATTCAAGCTATTGGTAAACTGATGGTACTTTACAGAAGTTAATTCAGCTGTTGCCTTGTGAAAATCCTTTTCATTCTTCGGATAGTCAAGGAATGGGAAAGGTAAAGTTGCTTGCCTAAGGTCACAGCAAGTAAGTGGCAAGGATAAAAAGAGAATACAAGAGGTACTTATCACATCTAATCCTCTGCATAGTTCATGAACTATTACCTCTTCCTACATGGTACAGGGAAAAAAAATCTGTTTTGAAAGGGATGGGTGGAGCACAGTGCAATACCTCCAGAACACAATTAGCTACTAAGTTGAAAATTGTATTACTTATGAAAACCATTATTCCAAACATTTTTTTCTTTATGTCTCAGTTTCTGAATAAGAAATCATGTATTCAGCTGCTCCATAGATACATATTTGTAAGAAGAAAAATACAGATATCCTTGCATAATTTAATCACATGAGCTAGCACTGCCCCTTCATAAATCGAAGAGGAATTTGGCTCCAATGCTCATAAAAACATTTAGCTTAGAACAAAAGCAGCTTTATTTACTGACAGTCACTAAGATATATTTTCTTTCCAGTAAACATTGATGTAATCTCAGCAAAACAAAGTCCAGTTCAAACGGTTCAAACATTTAACATCATCTTAAAATTGTCTCTACCAAATTTATTCTTCTTGTAACTTGTCTCTGATGTCTGTCACAGACAGCGCCACCTCTACAAATCAAAACCTAACCAAAAGAAACACACATCAAAAAATCCGAGAGCACACCAAATCTAAGGCAACAGAGAAAAGCAATTGATATTATCAGCTATTCCAAGAAGACAACTGGTAGGTAGCAGTGGTACTAGAATTGGAAATACTACTTATTCTACTTCAAATGTTAAGTAGTTGGAAGCTTTGCAGTCTTAACATTGATCCCAACAGATTTGAACTCAGGAGTCACAACGTTAAACAGCATAATCAGCTGATTAGTCTCTTGTAAGACTGACTTTATTAAAAATGGAAAATTAACTTTTATTTGGTGACTATTTTTGTATTGCATATGAAAACATACAAACATATACAATTATCATAGCTGACTGATTTGATTACTAATGTCTTTATAGCGAGCCCCTAGTCCTCTGTAATTGCTAAAATCAACCGGTTTTCTATTGTATAGAGATTACTTGGTGCTTTTTTTGTGATGTAGGAACTACTCCAATTCTCATCTGGTGCTCACTATTTAAAATTTCTAAAAGTACTGTACAGAAAGGAGTTTGTTATGGTTTCAGCAGTGCAAGAATACTGAAAGCTGAACCAATGCTTCCTCGGTTAGATGTTGTAATGCTATAATGTCATGGAAAGTACAGCAATAATAGTGGGGTGGCAAAGTCCTAGGCTGCAGCAAATAAGGACAAGCCCAAAAGCAGCAGCCATGGATGCAGAAACAAAGGAAGAAGATTTTCTTACCTTTAGAAGGCCTCAGAAAGGCGGGATCTCCAGTGAGATACCCTCACCTCCACTGCCAACCCTCAGAATCATAGAATTGCTCAGGTTGGAAAAGACCTTAAAGATCAAGTCCAACCACAACCTAACCAAATCAGGTCTAACTTAAGTGAGGTCTGGGAAGGGGTGGATCCTGGCTCCACCCCTTCTGGTCACTCAGGTGCATTGCTTGCATCTGAGCTCCCCTGGGTTGGCCCTGCCTTCCCACCAGGTGCTCAATCACTGGTTCAGGCTGTGACTTGCATTTCTGCTACAGATGTCTAGCATATAGAAAAAACAAAAAGCTTCTTCCTTTCTATAGCTCCATGAACTTGTCAGAATCAAGGAAGAAAGACTGAATAAAAGGAGAACAGTAAAAGAAACAGAAAAAAGGTCAAAATACTTGTTAATATTAAAAATTTTTTTGTTTCTATGCTGTATAAAATATAATTTTTATATAAAATTATATTTGATTTTATAAATAAAACATACTTTCCAAATGAAATTATATAAACATAAATATAAAATATATAAAATACATATTAAAATATATTCATATAATTTATATATAGTATATATTTATATTTAGCAGTAAGATTAACAAGAGCAGCAGGCCCCAGGATCTCCTCAGCACTAAAGAAAAGGGAAATCCAAAATCAAAACTATGAGCAAACTTAGCATATGCAAGTTGCAAAAATAAGAAGTTGCATTTCAAATTTCCCATAAGGAATTCTTCCATTCAATCTGAAGTAAAGCAACAATATCTAAAACCATCACTTCTGCAAAACTTTGCACGTTTAAACTTACCAGCAGTTTTTAAAGAACTAATCTATCTACTGCTCCAAATCCACAGTTCACTACCTCTTCATCAGCACTGAAAACTTTATCCTTAGAAGTGGAAGTTTGAGATAGATACATCTAAGAGACACCACTTACAACTGCAGCCCTTTGACTGTCACATGGACAGATATCATATGATCTTTTTTCTACTGATCATGAACTGTCTCAAACTTAGCTCAGTTTTTAGTTTGCCTCAAGGGAACTTATTCAGACCATCACTGGATTCAAGTTTTAAATCATTCTCAGCCTTTTTATACTACCTTTTTGTAAGTACACACAAAAACTTTATAAATCTCAAGAAAAGAGATTTATTTCTATTTTCAAGATGTTTATGCATTACGTTCACTAAAATTTCTTCTGTAGGAATTAGAATGTTCCTGATTTCAATACACGATGCTTTTGTGAAGTAATAAATATATTCAGTATGCTGGGACAATGTGAAATAGCTGATTCTGAATCAGTAAATGATCCAGCTGTTTATCAAGATACCTAGAAAGAACTTGGTTATTTTCTGATGACAGTGACTTAACAGGTATGTAAACTTTTCACTGGCTAGGAAAGCATAAGTTTGAATGAATCTGTTTAGAAGAAAGAAAGAAGAATATATTGGCACAGTAAACTGCAAGCTCTCAGTGCAAAAAATCATTACAGTTCACACTGTAGTTGCTTTCTTTATGTTCTGTATGTTATTTTTATCGTAAAGTAGTAGAAAAGCTTTGTATCTTTTTTTGTATGAGCTGAAAGGGACCTCTGGTGATCACCTTGTCCACTCCCCCTGCTAAAGCAGATTCCCTAGTGTAGGTTATGCAGGAAAGCATCCATGCATGTTTCAAATATATCCAAAAGGAGACTCGACAGCCTCTCTCAACAGTCTGCTCCAGTGCTCTGTCACCCTCAAAGTAAAGTTTTTCTCATGTTTGTATGGAACTACCTATGTTCCAGTTTGTGCCCGTTGCCCTTTGTACTGTCACTAGGCACCACTAAAAAGAACTTAGCCCCATTCTCTTGGCTACTGCCCATTAGAGATTTATAAGCATTGATAAGATCTCTCTCAGTCCTCTCCAGGCTGAACAGTCCCAGGCCTCTCAGCCTTTCCTCATGAGGGAGATGCTCCAGTCCACTAATTTTCAAAAAAAAATCTAAAAAGAGAATTATTACTACCTTTAATTACTCAACATACTACATGCTTGACTTTTTTTTTTTTATCTGCCCATGATACAATAAATGCCAGAAGCTAAAACTGATCCAAACTGGTTCATACAGACCAACTCACTGGTCATGCATTAGTTACTAAAGCTACTAAAGAATTTTTCTCCTATAAAATTTTTTGAGTACTAATAACTCACTACAGCTACTTCTACAATTCCTTCATCTATCTGTATGTCAAGGTGGATGCCAACAGCAGAGCATTCCAATTCAAATTATTTCTCATGAAGTCTAAATTAAGTGGTATTAGCACTTTTCCTGATTACTATACAGAAGGATATAGCATGTTTAGTAGTGTTAGCTAGAGATTTTAAAAGCTAGTTTCCAATTATCATTCTATCAATGTAAACTCATTTTTGCAATATACAAAGGCCGCTCTGAAAGTAATGCCTCCTATTTGACTAGGCATGCAATGTCAGAGGCAGATGTTGGTGGCGTGGCAGTAGAGGTTGAACCTTCCCACAAATATTCCATTATATTTTGTTGCCATGCAACAGACAACAGCAGAGGAGCAGTCTGACAAAATGGCATATGACATGGAAGAGCATAAGAAGCAAAGGTGCATTACTGAATTTACCCATGCAGAAATAATTGCTCCCACTGACATTCATCAATCCTTGTTGAATGCTTACAGAGACCAAATAGTTGGCCTGAGCACAGTGAGGTGATGGGTGATGCATTTCAGCAGTGACAACGGTGACAGTGAATCACCTCCTCTGGTGCAGATCTTCATGAGCACGGCATTCAGGCTCTTGCTCATCGTTGGCAAAATTGAACATCTAATGGTGGTGAATATGTTGAAAATAGTGTTTTGTAGTTGATAATTTTCTCTATCAAACAGTGTTATTGTGCTCTTTGTATCTGTTGTAGTTTCCATGTAAACAAATAGGAGGCATTACTTTTGAAGTGGCCTACATATTTAACTCTGAATAATATACACATCTATGGTTTTTTTTCTAGACATTTCATAAACTGAAAAAAGACAGAGCATTTCTTCAGAATGGCATTACTGATTTTATTTTGTTACTGTCAATTAAGTTGATTGAGAACAGACTAGAAGTTTCTTTGGTGCAAGTTCTTTTTATGTCATGGACTATTCTGTTAAAAATGGCAAAGCTGGATCACTAGCTGAAAATAACACACTAACTGTATGAAGATGAAACAACTTGATGTACAAAGTAAATTCTCTAAATTTATTTCAGACTATTTTCTAAGCTATTCATATTTTCCTTCAAAAACATCCACAGTATTTCCTAAAGTAGACTGACTTTGCACACACCGTCACAAGCCTTTCAGTATCAAAAACCTGAAAATTTAAAATTAAAATATTGCTCTACACCCTAAGGTGACTCGAGACACTTCTCTCAGATGGTCCAAGAGTATTTCGCATTGACATCTGTTTGGAACACTACCTCCAAAATATTATACCACGAAAAGTTCTGCAGAAGATGATGGTCTGGCCTTTCCATTCCATAGAATGGATACTAATGAAGGGGATTATCTCACTTTCCCTGTGCCCTTTTATGCTGGACAATGCCAGAAAAATTTCAACTTCTTTATTAGCCCTATCTTAAATCTCAGTGTCTGCAACTACTAAGCTGCATCTTTTGTTATTGTATTAAATCAAATAGATATTTCAGAATGCTCTTTCTGAAAATAAATTGTTTTCTTCATCTTAAATACATCCTGAGCACTTTCTATGTCTTCCTAAAGGAAAAGAATTTCAAATTCAAAATCTAGTATTGTTAATATAGTATACAATATCTTTAAAAAACACATATAGTTCCAATGCCTTCATGTGCTATTATTATAAGGAGTCACGAATATTTCATAATCAGATTTATAGAACTCATCTGCTACTTGTGTTGCTTATAGAACCTTTACTTTCAACCAACTAGCAGTGAACAAATCAAACTATTCAGTAGAAAACAGAAATGAAAAAAAAAACAAGAATGAGTTTAACATACATCTAGATTTATTTCCTTTAAAGGGAGACTCAGATGTACTGGGTTGCTACACTTACTTCCATTCTTTCAGCTTGTAATAACTATTTCTACTAAACAGAAGATGCACAAGTTAAGAATAACTTGTCTTCAAAAAGGAAGGAATAACAAAGTAAATCACGAGCCCACAATATACAAATGATTTCAGCCTTTGCTTATGGAACTAACCTTAAACCACATCTAGAATGGGACACAAAAGAAATTTTTCACAGAAGTTTTGGGTCCTGATGTGACTTTCTGTTATCATGCTTTATATGCCTGTGGCTTTGAACACCATGTTACCTTTTGAACTAGCCATTCTCCCAGGAATCAAGTCAAACAAACCTTGCATGTTTTACAATTAAGATTAACCCTTTAGTGTGAAAAGTACGGGAATTATATAGTTACCATGAATTAAATAACATTCTAATCTTAAAAACTTAAAAAAGTCTTCTTTCAGTTTACACACAACATACCACCTATCTATTCCAAACTTTTGTTATAAAATACCATAATACAATAAAATACATAAGATACTGTCATCATCTGTCATATGCTGATTAACAGATCAGTAGACCAGATTATAAACAAACCTTTCATCTTTTTACTAATACTTCTAATGTAATCTGTTGATCACCACACAACACAGTATTTGCATAGGGAAAAACACACTAAAAAGTCTTGCTTTGATGATCATGGATAGACAATCAGTGTAAAATCCTGCTGCAGAGCAGAAATACAACTGTTCAGGCTAAATCTGAAGATGGTTGGCAAGGGTACACTGTATCTCTGAGCAGTTAAAATTGTCTATTACTACAGAGTTTTAAATTAGAGATTAAATAAAAATATATTTTATTCACCTTATTTTTACGTATCGAAACAATCAGATATCAAATAATTCTTTCTCAGAAAGTGACAACTAGAGTTGAAACCATATAATCAAAAATATATGACTCAATATAATCATAATCCATCATTTTCAAGTTAGAAGTGG